>NC_137815.1:59184970-59472470 GCF_963921795.1 Nannobrachium achirus | reverse complement strand
AATGCGTGGGTGACTAAGTGTAACTTGGCAGGTTATACGGATCTGTACCCCTTAATTCCAATCACTAAGAACCACATATTAAGACAAATAACACAACTTTAGACAGATCATAAAAACTGTACACTATAAACATACCTATAATGTAGGTATGTTTATAGTATACAGTTCTTCGTGCAGATAGATACAATATGTATCTACAATATGTATCTATCTGCACAAGTCTGTCTAACAGTCTATATCTATTCACCTGATTTGTGTTTTGTTCTTATTGTTAGTACACACGATTTGATTGTAACTGTACATAACACTGTCCTCTGCTGGACATACATTTTCAAAGCTTGAAATGCCTGTAATGTTTTTGTATTTGCACATTATTCTTGCCACAGATACAAGGTACTTGCTGGCTGTATGAGGGGTGTGTGTGTGTGTGTGTGTGTGTGTGTGTGTGTGTGTGTGTGTGTGTGTGTGTGTGTGTGTGTGTGTGTGTGTGTGTGTGTGTGTGTGTGTGTGTGTGTGTGTGTGTGTGTGTGTGTGTGTGTGTGTGTTTTATGTATAGTGAAAAAACAATGAAAAAGACCTTGATAAAAAAGGTACTTGCTGGCTGCCACCATTCACAGGCAACACATGCATCAAAACTGACATCCAGATCATATCTCTCATTATAACTTCATCGGTCTGTTATTAGAATTCAAAAACTGTGGAATTACATTTCAATTCCAGGTCACATACTGTAGCAGCCAGCAGCCCTAAAATCTCAGTTTCAAAGGT
Source organism: Nannobrachium achirus (assembly GCF_963921795.1). Taxonomy (NCBI): domain Eukaryota; kingdom Metazoa; phylum Chordata; class Actinopteri; order Myctophiformes; family Myctophidae; genus Nannobrachium; species Nannobrachium achirus. The sequence continues at coordinate 59,471,702 of NC_137815.1, read as the reverse complement.
ATTAGTCATGAAACATATTTTGTGATAACTACAGTTCAAAGCAAATGCTCAAGACATGCTTACTCCTCTGCCTGATGTCAAAGTCATACTTTGTGGCTTACTCACGTGTACACGTGTAAGATGCTCCCCCTTTTCTTCTCCCTCTCGATTTTCATCTCTATCAGACCTACTGTCCAGTTGTTCCTGATTCAGAACATCAGGTGATCAGTGGGTGGTCTTCTCTTGTCTTGCCCCATATTAAGGGAGGCTGAATTTAATTAAAAGATGCTCATTCTCTCAGACGAATCAGCTGTATTTGTTTACTTTACAACACTGTTTAGGGGAGCTCTGGGTCTGATAACCTATTGTGTGGTTTATCTAGAGCAATCTCTCGAGACAAGAGTCAATGATGGCTACGCCACATATATAATGTGTTTTCCCATTTGCACTTTTTGTGTTCTAAATTAGTCTATGCGTATTACTCCGTTTTACTGTAACATTTTGTTTGCACAACAGGATCAGTACCGTGTTCATGTTAGTTCCATTTTGTCATAACACTTTGGTTTTGGCATTTGTTTCTTGGTGTATACAATAAATAATGTATATGTTATTTTTGGAATAACACCTAGATGGCAGCATTGCATGGGGGTGCCGTGACTTGTGAGTTGTGATTTTGTGGGTTTGCTGCTTTTGATGGTTGGGAGTTTCATTGCTCCTTTGAACTGAATTGAATCGAATTGGTTAGTAACTGCCTGGTCCTATTTTGTCATTTCAAATTGGCTGGTCTGCGCTACGATGGAGTTAATCTGGATGATTTTGTTAGTGGCCCAACTTGCGACAAGTTAGAAGGCTGTGCCAAAACAAATCTTCCAACACTCATGCCAGAAAGCTGTGACATATCAGCAGGCAAGATAAGAAACAGGAGAAAAAGGATTGGCTTTTGACTGATTTGGTGGAACATGTTCAGTTGGTGTTTGCACACAGGGGAGTGGCAACATTTAAAGAAGGAAAATGATTGTAATCTCAAAGTAAGAAAGTTTGAGGAAGAAATTAAGCGTGTTGCATTTAAAGGACAACTTTAGTTTTTTACAACAACGGTTCATATTTAGGGCCCGAGCACACACAGTGTGTGAGGACCCTATTGTAATTGCAAAGATTATTCTTCTTCTTATTATTTTCCCGAAAGTAAATCGCGTTTTTGAGGCGCCAAACGTACTCCAAAAGTTGCGCAACTTTGCAAGCACATCACAAGTGGCGAAAAATTACGTATTTAAAAATAAATAAAAGGGGGCGTGGCCTAATGGCGCAACAGAGCCCCCTACAATATTTCAACGCAACAGCCCCACTATACGGTTTCACCCACAAGTACGAAAATCGGTACACACCTGTATCATGTCCGGACTCACAAAAAAGTCTCTTGGCGCCATATCCGAAACCAAACAGGAAGTCAGCCATTTTGACTAATTATTGGCATTTTGGTGTATTTTTGGCCGTTTTCACGTGTCGCACTTTAACGAACTCCTCCTAGGGGGTTAATCGGATCAACTTCAAGTTTGCTCGGCATACTCAAGACACCTTAACGATGAAAAGTTGTGCGAATCGTGAGTTTTCGTAAAACAGCGTGCCCGTGGCGAAGCGTCAAACTTCCTTCACCAAACAGGAAGTCTTCTGATTGGTCCATACTTGATTGTTCCTTTTTTGGCTGTTACTCATCAACCGTTTATCGTACAGAGTTGTGGCTAGTATCATATGACTTGACTAAGAGTCCTTCACCTTAATTGGTTTAACTAAGCCCCGCCCCCTCTTCTGATTGGCCGGAACTTGATTGTTCCTTTTTTGGCTGTTACTCATCAGCCGTTTATCGTACAGAGTTGTGGCTGGTATCATATGACTTGACTAAGAGTCCTTCACCTTAATTGGTTTAACTAAGCCCCGCCCCCTCTTCTGATTGGCCGAAACTTGCTTGTTCCTTTTTTTGGCTGTTACTCATCAGCCGTTTATCGTACAGAGTTGTGGCTGGTATCATATGACTTGACTAAGGGTCCTTCACCTTAATTGGTTTAACTTAGCCCCGCCCCCTCTTCTGATTGCTATCTTTTCAATGGTTTGTAATAAGTGCCATAGTGTAACTGTGTCTAGGTGTAATAACTGTAATAGCGCAATAAGTGTAATAGTGTAATAAGTGTATTAGTGTAATAAGTGTAATAAGTGTAATAAGTGTAATAGTGTAATAGTGTAATTAATAAGTGTAATAAGTGTAATAGTGTAATAGTGTAATAAGTGTAATAGTGTAATAGTTTAATAGTGTAATAAGTGTAATAGTGTAATAAGTGTAATAGTGTAATAGCACAATAAGTGTAATAGTGTAATAAGTGTAATAGTGTAATAGTGTAATAAGTGTAATAGTGTAATAGCGCAATAAGTGTAATAGTGTAATAAGTGTAATAGTGTAATAGTGTAATAGTGCAATAAGTGTAATAGTGTAATAGCGCAATAAGTGTAATAAGTGTAATAGTGTAATAGCGCAATAAGTGTAATAGTGTAATAGTGTAATAAGTGTAATAGTGTAATAGTGTAATAAGTGTAATAGTGTAATAGCGCAATAAGTGTAATAGTGTAATAGGGCAATAAGTGTAATAGTGTAATAGTGTAATAAGTGTAATAGTGTAATAGTGTAATAAGTGTAATAGTGTAATAGCGCAATAAGTGTAATAGTGTAATAGGGCAATAAGTGTAATAGTGTAATAGTGTAATAGTGCAATAAGTGTAATAGTGTAATAGCGCAATAAGTGTAATAGTGTAATAAGTGTAATAGTGTAATAGCGCAATAAGTCTAATAGTGTAATAGTGTAATAAGTGTAATAGTGTAATAGTGTAATAAGTGTATTAGTGTAATAGCGCAATAAGTGTAATAATGTAATAAGTGTAATAGTGTAATAGCACAATAAGTGTAATAGTGTAATAAGTGTAATAGTGTAATAGTGTAATAAGTGTAATAGTGTAATAGCAAAATAAGTTTAATAGTGTAATAAGTGTAATAGTGTAATAGTGTAATAAGTGTAACAGTGTAAGAAGTGTAATAGTGTAATAGGACAATAAGTGTAATAGTGTAATAAGTGTAATAGTGTAATATTGTAATATTGTAATAAGTGTAATAGTGTAATAGCACAATAAGTGTAATAAGTGTAATAGTGTAATAGTGTAATAAGTGTAATAGTGTAATTGCACAATAAGTGTAATTGCGACCGTCAGGGAGCAGTTTACTATGAAAACCTCCACCGGCCGTCCGTCCGTCGGTCGGTCGGTCGGTCGGTCGGTCGGTCGGTCACACGTCACACGTCACACCTTTGCCCTGCTCATATCTCCGCATCAGTATATAGGGCTTGTTTGTTTATTGTATGACATCACGCCACATCATCAGCTGTGGACTCTGTGATGTCATCGTATCGCATCAGTATATAGGGCTTGTTTGTTTATTGTATGACATCACGCCACATCATCAGCTGTGGACTCTGTGATGTCATCGTATCTCCATATATGGCCATCTCCGTATATGGTGATATAAGTCGTCCATGCCCAAGTATGGGCTGGTGAGGTCAGACTTTGTGTGATGCGTAGGTTATCTCCATATATGGAGATTCAACATTCCAGGCAATGCTCTCTTCCCTGGTGAGAATTGCCCCTTTATATAGGGCTTGTTTGTGTATTGTATGACATCACGCCACATCATCAGCTGTAGACTCTGTGATGTCATCGTATCTCCATATATGGCCATCTCCGTATATGGAGATATAAGTCGTCCATGCCCAAGTATGGGCTGGTGAGGTCAGACTTTGTGTGATGCGTAGGTTATCTCCATATATGGAGATTCAACATTCCAGGTGTAACTATGGCTACCCGTATGACGTGAGAGGTGGAGGTTGTGATATTTGTGGAGATAAGCGACCAACGGTCGCTTATCTCCCGATTAGGGAGTCTTACTGGTAGTGTAATAGTGTAATAAGTGTAATAGTGTAATAAGTGTAATAGTGTAATAAGTGTAATAGTTTAATAAGTGTAATAGTGTAATCGCACAATAAGTGTAATAGTGTAATAAGTGTAATAGTGTAATAGTGTAATAAGTGTAATAAGTGTAATAGTGTAATAGTGTAATAGGGCAATAAGTGTAATAGTTTAATAGTGTAATAAGTGTAATAGTGTAATAGTGTAATAGGGCAATAAGTGTAAAAGGGCAATAAGTGTAATAATGTAACTGCTGCCCCTTGTGACGTGGGTAGAGCTGCGAGGGCCCGGTCATCGCTGCTTGCAGCTTTAATTTAGATTGTAATTAAAGAATATAAAAGATGAGTGCTAAAATTATTTAATTTACTTCTTTCTATTGTTTTAGAGGTTCTTATTTCAGTGGTTGTGGGCATGCGTACAAGTGGCTAAATATGTCATTTTACACAGAATAAGCCCATTCCCAAGATACAACGCAACCTTTCATGGTTGGATGTGACTTATGGGGGCTAGAAGTGTTACTGTAAATAGCAATAAAGAAACTGCTGGCTTATTGTGTCTTAAAATACATATTTAGCCACTTGTACGCATGCCCCGATGCGTACGCATGCCCCACATTTTAGCACGGTAAACACGATAAAACAATAGAACGAAGCAAATGAAAACATTTTAACACTCACTTTTTCTTTTCTCTAATTACAATCTAAAATATGAACCCTTGTTGTAAAAAAACAAAGTTGTACTTTAAATGTAGTATTAGAACTGAATGTAACCACACTTCCACAGGCTCCACCTCGTAGCCTTCATCTGAGACTTTATCACCTGCTGTTGAAGTGAGTAGGAATATTTGCCTTGATCCAGTCTTTTGTGAGGAGGGTGTGGGTATAACATTCTGTGTGAGCATATGCGTTGTTTCTGCAGTCCGTACTCAGTGGTAAAGCTCAAGACATTTATCTCAAGGTGGCCTTGATTGATTTGGATTTCTTGAAATCAAGATTGACACAGAAGGCAATGGGGTCAGATGGACTGCATTTATATAGAACCTTTTCTAGTCTTTCCAACCACATTTACACATGGCAGAGGCAACTCTGCTCATCTGGAGCAGTTAGGGTTCGGTATTTTACTCAAGGACACTTCAACACACAGCCAGGAGGATCGGGGAATCAAACCGGGAAGCTTCCGGCTCTCAGGCAGCATCTCTCATCTCCTGAACTACTGCTGCTCAAGGGTGTGTACAATATCAGAGTTACCCTGAGCCTGAGGACAGCGTGTGTCCTCAGGGCTTGCACATCTGATCTAGCTCTACTTAGCCCAGGCTTCAACATGCCCCAAGACTTCCATCCTCATCCCCTTCCTTCCCCCAAAATGCGAAAATCACAGGCCTCAATGATTACAGAGCCGTAGCATGAACACACATCGTCATAACATGCTTCAAGCAGGTCATCAAGGAATATGTCTGCTCCATGCTACCAGCCACACAGGACTGCAATTTGCACATGATGAGAGCAACCGGTCCACAACATGATGCAATTGCCATCACATCGCCCGAGACACCTTCCCAATCTGATGCCAAGGAGGATTTCTTTTTTAGCATTTAATACCGTAGTGGCCTGACTGGTCTCTATTCTAATTCACAACCTTGAGTGTGAATCCCACCCTCTGCAGCTGGGTCCCGGCTTGTTTGACAGTCAGATTGCATGCAGGCAGTAACGTTGGGAACTCACACTTCTTACCTGACCAATTAACACAGGCACACCACAAGGATGCATACTCAGCCCACTCCTATAGTCCATCTAAATCAGCAACTGCATGCAGCAGAGCTCCAACTCTATCATTACATTTGCAGATGACCCTGATTACCAACAACTACACCATGGCTTATGCAGACAAAGTGTTGCCAAATAAGAGAATAACCTTGAGCTCAATATTGAGAAAACAAAAGAGCTGATCCTAGACTTTCAGAAAAGGGGTGTGCACTGTGCACTGTGCATGTGTATGAAATTGACCCACTCAAACAGCCCTAAAGACACGATGCCAGCACTATTTGACCGCACTCATTGCGAAAACTGAAGTTAAAGGAAGGGGCTTTATTTGGCAATACAGTTTTGCCTGCCAGAATGATGCAAGTCGGGAATACATGCTCCACTCGTTGTGCCATTTAAAATACATGAGAACAGTATTGTTGCATTTTCAAAATACAAAACCAAAGAAACGCATACAATCAGTAATCGCAGTTAACATTTCCCCCCAATGAGCTTTGAAGCAATATCATATTTAATAGTTAATGTTGGTCATTAAAGGAAATAGGAAGTGTGTATATTCATTGCATGTTTATACATGTTCCCAGAGGAAGTACTGGGCTACAGTTATGAAATGTATCAAGCTTCTTACAAACATCTATATCATTTTAAATAGCTCAATAATAGTCAGGGGATATCTTAAAAAGTCCTGGAATAAATTCCTTACCAAAAAGATTCTTCACCAATGTGTTTGTAAAGGTCTCTAGTAACACATCTCACAAAGACTGAAATTCAGTTTCCCTAGGAGGTCCGTTACAGCTGCTGAAAGTTGACGTACCATTAAATTAACTAAACAGGATAAAACCCACAAAATAAATATGCTTTAAATAGCATGTGAGGGGTCAAACTAGAGGTTTTTCATGATTCTGAATCAATTGCAAGCATTTGTTTTGCACAAAAAACATTCCTTGGGTTAACGGGCGGCTCCCACAAAACTGTGAAAAGTGATGACTCATCACTAAACCATAGTTTTGTGGGGGCGTTTTTAACCCAATGCATGTTTTTCGTGCAAAACAAATGCTTGCAATGGATTCAGAATCATGAAAAAACCCTAGTTTGACCCCTCACATGCTACTTATATTAAAAGTGAGTATATTTATGTTGGTGTGTTTTACCCTACAGTATATGTAACGGAGGTGATCCGAACCTCCCCACCCGGTTTCGAACCCGGGTCTCCCGCATGAAAGTCCAATATCTTAACCATTACTCCAAAGGGATATCCCTATGGAACGAGGGCAGATACTAGACTTTTGAGGCTTCAGGCTGGGGCTGCGACTCACTCCGCCACATATAGTTAATTTAATGGGGCCTCAACTTTCAGCAGCTGCCAAGGATTCTCCTAGGGAAACTGAATTTCAGTCTTTGTGAGAGGTGTTACTAGACACCTTTACAAACACATTGGTGAAGAAATCTTTTGGTAAGGAATTTATTCCAGGATTTGACACTATTTCTGAAGATATCCCCTGACTATAAGTAAAACATCCTTACAATACAAATCAGATAATAATTTTCAACCTGTACAGTTCATCCCAGTGTCATCATTGGAATTGGACCAGGGTGCTGACTGCTGCTAACGTGTTCTCATTTCTATGTATCATAGAAAGCTTAAATAATAATAATTATTGCTCCTTAAGGATTGGCTTAGGGAATTAATTCTTATCTTTTCTGATAGGGTTGTTATTTTTTTGAGAATCTATGCAGGTAAGTATGAGGCAGAATTATTGACAGCAACATGCTAGAAGACAAATACACCTAACCAATGATACTTGGCTCCAGTACTCAATACTTTGGAATGAGGACTATCTTGTTTACAAACCGTTTCCATCATCTGGGTTGAGCCCAGTAGTGGAAAAAGTACTCACATTGTTTACTAAAAGTATCAATGTAGAAATACTCTGTTACAGGTAAAGGTCTGGAATTCAAAGTACTGGTATCAAAATGTACTTAAAGTACCAAAAGTAGAATGTACTCATTATGCAGAATGTCCCATGTCACTTTTTTCCCCCAGGTTTTTAAATGTACATAATGTCTGAAAATCTTTTGAAAATAGTCGATCTAAAAGCTCACAATGCGTCTCATCGCGAATTCGCGATGCATTGTGAGGTTGTAGATCTGCTTTTCAAAAAGCCGAAATGTACTGTATAGCCTAGCCTATAACACGTATGTTTTGTAATAATAATCAAAATCTACAACGTAACTACAGGTAACTAAAGTTTCCTAATAATAGTGAAATAAAGGTACAATATTTGCCTCTGAGATGTACTGTAGTTGTACAAGTACTGAAAATAGTCCAGTAAAGTAATAGAATACCTCAAAATTGTACTTAAGCATAGTACTTGAGTAAATGTGCTCAGTTACTTCACACCACTGGTAGAGCCTATAATGTATACTTAAATCACATGACCCTGGCCTGATTTTCAACAAACTTATTTCTTTTCAGTGAGCGATGCACTTGTACGAGAAGGTATACAGTACATTTGGCTGCAGCAAGTCCCAAGCCCTGTGCCCTATGCACTCTTCCTGTTTGAATAAAGTGAATTACAGACCGTCTATGTTCCCCTTTCACTCTGCCCTCTGTCAGCCAGGGTGACACATCTCCAGAGGAGAATCCGTTGTTGGCCTGCCTCAACACTGCCTAACGCCTTGTTGGGTAAGTAATGACTTTATAAGCGAATGGATGAGCCACCCACTGAAGACATTTGCTTTTCATACTTGTAATGCAATCATAATTTGTACGTTCCACCCTGGTCTTAATAATGTATCTCATAATTTATGTGTAGCTGTCAATTAAATAATGAATGCTGTGCATGTCATAACCTAGTCATTTATTTTTCTTCTTTTTTTGCTTTAATGAATAAGTGCTTAGCATAGGATTCATGTTGTGAGGAGGGAATTTGGCATGAGTCTTAAGGAAGATGGCTTATGCTCTTTTACTTGAAATGCTCTGGAGGGCAGATAATATATGATTGCCTTTTTTGAAAAATATGTTGCTATATATCATCTCCGTTGGGTGGAGACCTCATTATGTCCAAAACTGCTACTTTTCAGGAAGCTAATTCAAAAGCATCAAAAGAATCTGATCTACAAGCTCGAAACGCAGCATGCTGTTACTTTTTATGCTTTTGTGTGAACAACGATGTATAGCAACATGGATTTTTCAGAAAACTGTTGAAGACATTTGTAAAATCGACCTCAGGTCTTAATGGGTTAAGTTAGTTAACCAGGCTCTCATCTATAACAAGTCATTTTAAAGCCTAGCTTTTACCTTTTACATTTATTTTTCGACACAATGTGATGACCCAGAAATTATTCAAACCAAGGCTCCCTGAATAGACAAACGGCTTTCCACAGAGTCCACATGCAGTCACATGTCAGTGATTTAGGAAGTCAGCGCTGTCTACTTAGTTTTTAACTCTGTAAAAGCCTCAGTCTGTGATCCTACCCTAAACAGAGTACAGAAACTCCAGTCAAAACGGACTTTTAGAGCTCTTCATTTAATAATAATAATAATAATAATAGGAATAATGTGTACTGTATAAGTATATGTCTGTAAAATTCATGATTTGAATCGGCAAAGGTTTTATTTTCCATATATCTTCAATAACTTTCAGTAAATAAATAAATAAAATTGGATTCTGGCTTAAACCTCATCTTAATTTAATAAAACTGTCTATCCCGACATCTATGACACTCTTTCACAGGGAAGGATTGTGTAGATAAGATACTGTATATTCAGCCTGCACCTTCTAATCTGCTCTTTTGGACCTCCAGGGAATAGGGATTCATACAGCTGCATTGTTTGTGCAAAAGAATTGACAAACTGTTTATTCAGTCTGTCTCTTAGATTATCTTGGTCAGGGACAATATTTCAGCTTGACAAAATAAGACCACCTGTGTTCTGAGAAGAAGCATTTTATGTGTTCCTCTTTTTAAAATGAGGAAATTCCCAGCAACAGAACAAGGAAGTCATGACCCATCTAATCATTCCTGACTGTCACAATGGGCCTAAGAAACCTTTGACATGTTCTGCTTTAGGGGATAGCCATTGTTTGGAGTAGGAACTAATAAACTACTGCAAAAATCACCCTTTAGTTTCATTATACGATGTTCCTTATAGGCAAGATTTACAGAGGAGAGATGGACAACCCAACCTAACAATACAAAGCACTGAACTTGAGCATTGAAGATGCTTTTGTCCTCTCCAGGTCACAACAGTTGAGATGTTGTCATGGTCATGGCTTGCCCTCTTGGCTCTCATCCCTGTGACCTTCAGCACCAATGCTGGGGTAAAGGTCATGCTAACAGAGAAAGGCCTTCAATATGGTAAGTCAGAGGAAAGCTCATCCCCATTCAGTTGACATGCTTTGTTCTCTCCAGAGTCATACATAAATACATATTTTCCATTCAACTTTGCATGCTTGGCTGTGAACAGGTAAACAGATTGGGATGGCATCTCTCCAGCAGAAACTCAAAACCATCAAGATCCCGGATATTTCGGGGACACAACGAGTGTCTCCCATTGGCAAAGTCAAGTACAGTTTGTCAAAGTAAGTAAACATCTCAAAGACCAAATGTAACCTACTGGTTCTTAAAGGTCAAAATGTTTAAAGGCATCAGTCACAACTGTCATAACAGAGACTTCTCCTGTTCTGTATTGTATATTACAGAATGCAAATAGTTAATCTGGGATTACCTAAATCTGTCGTGGGGCTGGTGCCAGGGACTGGTGTGAGCCTGTCAATTGGCAATGCCTTCATCAATCTACATGGAAACTGGAGGGTACGATACTTACGATTCATGTGAGTGGGATTCGCTGCCCTCTTAACTTTCAATTGTGGAATATTGTTGTTGCACCACAACACCACTGACCTCTCTCTGTTGCTCACAATAGAAAGGACAGTGGCTCTTTTGACCTGGGTGTGAAGGGACTCACCATCACCACCAGCATTTCTATCAGGAGTGATGAGACAGGCAGACCAACGGTCAGCAGTGTCAACTGTGGAGCTACTATAGGTGGTGCTAGCATCAAATTCCATGGTGGAGCCAGGTATAAGCTCTGGAAATTGACTACTGAATAAGGAAATGCAATCATGCCTGATTTATACTTGGTTGTGGGGCGTGTTGCACACTGAAAATTGCAGATTGACAAGTTATTTACAACTTCTGGAATTTCTTTTCACTCACCCGAACCCCATACATGTTTCACTTCCTCTTCCAGCTGGCTATACAATCTCTTCAGCACATTTATTGACAAGGCCCTACGGAGTGCACTGCAGAAACAGGTGAGGACATAAAGGGGTTATTTACAATAAACATTTTATTTTGTATGTATCTTTTTATCAAGTACCCCCATTAATCAACACGGGATATTCATCCTCGCAAAAACAGAACACAATCAAAGTAAGACAGATGACATGGATATATATATATTTTTTTACAGTAAGCTAGTCTTTCATATCTGAATGAATTGTATAAAATCACAGACTTCACCCTCTGACAGAGTAAGTTTAGATGGAATCATCTCATGCAGAGGGAGACATGAGGAACAAGTCTCTACACTTTTGTTCTTAAATTTAATTTAATAGAGGTCATTCCTCTGCTGTTGCCTTTGCCAATTAGAAATAGGGGGTTTCATTGCAAATTGCTCCATATCTATTTTCTGAGATTTACTTTTGTATGACCAGCCAGTAGGCTACCAAAGAGGTCCTTGTTCTTTTATTTTGCAGATCTGCCCCCTGGTGGCTGATGCAATATCTGACCTGAACCCTCACTTGAAAACACTCAATGGTAAAACATAAGCTTGCAGAAACATATTCATATAGATACGTGGATAAAGAAATAAATATAAATGTTGAAAATGACGTTACATTGCAGTTCTAGCCAAAGTGGACAATTTTGCTGAGATTGAATACTCCATGGTGGCATCACCGGCTATTTCCAAATCTTCCATAGATTTTAGTTTGAAGGTAAGAGCAACCAGTAACTTTGTATCTCTGTGCATCTATCTGATGTCTGGTCAGTGGTTGCAGGATTTAGTTTGTCCAGTTTCCATATCTCTAAACCCTTAGATTCTGTCTCTGGTCTCTCTTTAGGGTGAATTCTACAACATTGGACATCATCAGGAGCCTCCATTTTCCCCGAGTGCTTTCTCCCCATCTCCCCAAGTCAACAACATGCTTTACATTGGTGTGTCATCCTTCACCACCAATTCTGCAGCCTTTGTGTACAACAAAGCTGGAGCCCTCAGTCTGTACATCACCGATGACATGGTGAGACACATTCTCCTAATCCAAAATAAATCCACTTTCATGATATCACCTGAATGTCTTGTCATAGAGTTCTCAACTCTGTCTCGACAGATTCCACCGAGCTCTCCAATCAGACTGAACACCAGGACCTTCGGAGTATTCATTCCACAGGTGATAGAATTACAGCTCCCCCGTTATTTCAAAATTATTCTTTAAGTCTCCCTATCAGTACTTTTTAATCAAAATATCGGGGTGTATATTTTCAGATTTCCAAGCGTTTCCCAGGTCTGATGATGAAACTGCTCGTAAAGACAGTGAAGGACCCAATCATAACTTTTGAACCAGACAACATGACACTGTGTGTTACTAGTACCATGACAGCCTTCGCCATCCAGCCCAACACAACGCTTTCTCCTTTGTTTATCCTAAACATGGTATGTTGCACCCAACTACTACTTCTAAGGCTGTTTTGGTGCAGGGAACCACAACGGTTTAGTAGTACAAAAAATGGCACAAGAATATGAACTGGAAACAAATGTAAAGTACTATAAATAACATTAACCTACGACATAGATACCCAGACGTCCTGTATTTGAGTGTACTTCTGAAGCTCACCATGTCATCTCTATAGGATGCAAGTGTAAGCACTCAACTGCATGTGACTGGGAACAAACTGGCTGGATCTGTCACCTTGAACTCGTGAGTTCCTGTTCTTGTTTAACTTAACAGCACACATTCACAAGTGCACTCTTTGAGCTTAACTATTTTTGTCTAAAATGCACAGGATGGACATGACACTGGGGACTAGTTATGTGGGTGATTTTCAGGTAAGATTGCCCAGATTCCCATGGTCCTATATTTAATTGACCGCAATTGAGATTTTAGGTCTGCTGTTTTTGGCCAAAGTGCCCCCAATGAATAGGGATGTGTGATTAAAATGTATTAATAGCTTAATTCAGTTTAATCTCATTAACCAATCCCATATTATGTAACAGGTAAAATCCCTTTACAACATCTTTTCAATGGTCCTGAAAGTGGCTGTGATACCCAAGGTTAACGGTGAGTTATTTGTATGGCAGTCTGTGCACCGTGGTCTCATTGAGTTGCCATTAAAGTGTTATCGTTAAAGTAGTATGTATTGCAATTCATTAACGTAAACTTGTTGACATGTCCCTCATAGCTCGCCTAGAAAAGGGATTTCCTCTTCCTTCCATCGGAATGATGAACCTTGTGAACACCCAACTGAAAGTCTTAAAGGTGAGATACTCACCTTTGTATGGGCTCTTTAAAACCGGGCTTAAGAATGGCCTGATGAGGAACTGCACACTTTATGATAAGGGGAGGGACATGTAACCACTACCATTAAAGGAGTAGTTCACCCCCAAAATGACCTTTTTTCTATTGATTACTCACACCATGGAGACTTGGTGTTCAATAATTATTTTAATCAAATTATTGTCTTTGGAATGTGACAAATACACAAAAATATCCATGAAATCAAGTCTTCAGGGTGTGAGTAATCAATAGAAAAAAAGTCATTTTGGGGGTGAACTACTCCTTTAATATCACACTGATCATGTAAGCACTACCATTAATATCACACTGATCACTGCACTTCACTGCTGTCTTCCCGTCTCTGCAGGACTATATGCTGATTGGGACAGATGTTCAGTTTGCAGGGTGAATGGCACTCTGGATACTCCCACACAGTAAAATCCTCAGTGTTAATTCAACTCAAAGTGTCAAAATGGTAAATTCCATTGGTGTTAATCTGGTTGCACACTGCTGCGTTTTTTTCGTTGCGTTTCGGAAATCTGCAAAAACCTCTCTGGCCAAGGAGAGAAAGAGGAGAGAGTGAGAGAGCAAGGGACCCAGTGGCGCAAGGAGAGAGAGAGGAGAGTGAGAGTGCAAGGGACCCAGTGGCGACAGTTGCGAAAAAAAAAAAAAAATCAACCCTGGTCCGAAAATAAATATGAAACAGGCAGCAGTGTGCAAACGTGAATGACATAAAGTGAGGTTGATTTTCCGAAATTTGCTCCGATATTCGGCGGATAAAAACGCAGCAGTGTGCAAAGACCTTAAGTCACCACGATTTAACTCACAGCCTTCACTTGTCACCACTCCCTCAAACCCTCGACTGAAGGCCAGTGAACTAAATTGGAGCAACTCCATGCATACAAGTAAATGACGACCAACTTCATAGATATTTTTTTTAAATAATTTTTGTATGTTATTCATGCAGTTTACATTTTGTATATACATTCCTGCAAATATTTGTTTAGTTGTCTCCACCAGCCGAAGGCTGAGGAAGAGTATGTTTTCCCCTCCGTCCGTCCGTCCGTGCGTGCGTCCGTGCGTGCGTCCGTCCGTGCGTGCGTCCGTCCGTTTGTCCGTTACCAGCTAATCTCCGGCGCCGTTGGCCCGGTCGCTGCCAAACTGTGCACACACACTCCCTCGACACCAATTCAGAACCTCTGCCCCAAATATTTCACATGGGCCTGTTCTAGCGCCACCAGGAGGCCGACTTTTGCAAAACTAACTTTTGCCAGTACTCCTACAGATTTTGTCCAAAAATCACGTAAATCAGTAGACAGTATCTCTACAGTCATGTGATCGACATGGATGTGTCAGATTTTCCATATTCCATCCTGATTGGCTAAAACTGGCTTTCAAAGTTTGCAGGATTGGTCAGTTTTGAATAAAATGCCTGAAATCCTGAACGCAGTGTGCGATTTTGGTGAAATTGTGCATGCACATTCCCAATAGGCAGAGGAATAAATGCCACTTAAGAAAAATCAAATCAGCCTCATGGTGGCGCTATAACAGGCCGATTCATGTTTTCACCTATAACTCCACCGATTAGTGTCAAACTTTGTATGCGCACTCCTTAGAGCCAAGGTAAAACCTTTTCCCTGCATTTTTTACATCAGCCTTTTATAGCGCCATCAGGAGGCCGACTTATGTAAAACACATTACATGCCTGACCTGGTGGAGACCTGTGCTCGGAAGAGCACTGCTTCTAGTTTTTTCTGTTTTCTGTAAACTGTATTGAAATAAATAAAACTTTGGTGATTCCTACCAACAGGGATTAATGGCATGACAATGAAACAAAACAAAAAAGCACATTTAAACATGTGCAGGACAGGGAAAAAAAGTAAAATAAAGATAGAAAGAGAATCCAGACACAGCAAAGCATCTCCCAAAGCAGTTCAATTCATTAGGCTTATAATCATTACTTGTTCCAAAATGTAATAAAAACAACTGCTTTAAGAGCTATTTTTGCAGTGTGCAGACTTTATTTCCCTTATTACCGTATATTTAGGTTACAGGGCAATCAGTGTTGATTTGTGATGTTCCTACTGCAGTGTGCACTGCAAAAGGTATTTTTACACACTGAGGTAAGTTGGTTGGTTACAGTGTTGAGGACAGTATCATACTACTTCTAATAACACACCATTTAAGCTGAATTATTATTATTATTGTTGTTTTATAAATAACATTTATTTCCGTTTTCATAAAGCCATGATCACATTAGTCATTAAGCTGTATACTAGCTTGGCAGTTTGTCCAACATGTCTGTCTTTTGGATGTCTGTAATACAGAATGCCATTAAAAATAGTACAAAAGCAACCAATTTATACACCTCTCAGATGAGAAAACAGTGTTCAAACAAGAACATTTCCTGCAAGTGCTTTTTTCCTATGAGTTTCCTGTGCTCTCTTGTCAATCACACACCTTAAAATAGTGTCCATCATCTTGAAGAGGGAGTTGGGTCAGAGTCTGTATCAAAGTGAAAGATGCTGACTAGATAGACTGTGGTTGTGTCTGGCCGTGTCCCTCAGGGAGCTGTGACTCAGGGCGTGACCTCTCAGGCTCTGGGAGTTGGCCGACGAGATCTGAATGGGAAACATTTATAATGAAAGGATGACTGAAATATTCAAATTAAGACACTGTAAGCCTAATTATAATAATAATTGTATAATTATTATGTCACCTTTTTGCAGTTCTATCATGACGTAAGAAATTCCGTATTTGAAGAAATGCAAGCCAAAAATCCAGATTTGTTTTGGATGACTGAATGCTCTATGTTATGCTGGTTGTTCAATAAGGACGTTTTTGTTTTAGCAAAATTCATAAAGAAGGCATGGCAGTTGCGTTGGAGAACCGTAAACAGCATGGACAATCAAGATGTTCTTTCGCATTTCTGTTTGTGGTGTATCTTGGTATATGTATGTATTATGTTTGAGTGTCTTGTAAGCCTGTGCGGAATGGGCATCGTTTGGTGCAGGACACTTTAATAAAAATCTATCTATAATAGCATCCTCTGCAACCATTTTCACTACTAGCAGTAGTGGCCGCTACAGCACCCCAGGGATGCCGTTAGGGGGTGGTGTCTTGTTCAGGGACGATTCGACGCATAGACTGTGTGGATCGGGGGCAAATCACTGACCTTCCTATTCCTTGCTGTCTTTCTGACGCTTAATCATGTTATGGATTTGTTATAAATAATAATACAATTTATAATTGTATATGTTTATTATAATATAATGGTTTATACTGATTTACTGGACTAGGAACATTCCAGATTTACATTTTTATTAAGTCAAACATACGTTTTACATGGAGTTTGAGCCTATTAGGTTGTAAATTAGACTGGTTAAAAAAAACTGTGAGACTATTTTACACCAAAAGTGAATGCATCTACTCTATCAGATGGTAAAATAAAGACTTTAAGACATGATTATACAAAATGACACCTAAACAAAATCAAAAGCTCAGGAATACCTTAACCAGCACATAGTCCCCAGGATGAATCGGGGCAGTGAGAGAGTCTGCAGGCTTAACAGCAATGTCATCTTTGGGGAAAATCACCTTCACGTTCCCATCACTTCTCCCACATAGCTCCAAGGCAGATCTCTTACTTTCCTGCATGTGCACACAATAAAAGAGACATACATCAAGCATCTATATCGGAGCACTTGGAGGCAATCCTAAACCAGAATGTTTAGCTACATATTCCCACAAACACCTCTCACAAACATAGCCACCACGTCGAACAAACGTGAAAATTTTAAAATGTCCACATTTTAAACATGCCACTCTTTGAACCGCATTTATTTCAATTTAACAAAATTTGCCTCACGCAGAGCAGCCACTCCTGACGGAATGATCCAACGTTGACCGGCGACGCGATTTGCGTCACATATGGGCGTATAACTGCCTGCAAGCTGCAAGCAACAGAGATGGGGGGAGGATGGGGGGGTGGAGAGTAGAGAGAGTAGAGAGACAGAGCGGAGCTGTTCTGCTTCACACCAAACACTTACACTACACAGGGACATACACTGCCATTGGAATATGATAGGAATAGCGTGTTTTAAACCTTCTACTTTACCCTTTCTGCAATGACAACCTTAAAAATGCAGCTTACAGCAGAAAAATGACTTATTTAAGCCACGCGTGTGTGTGTGTGTGTCAGTTCTCCATGTTCTCAACAAAACATTGCTTCCCTCCATAAAGAGTAGATTATGCATGCGATGTTTGACCAGACACGCGTGTGTGTTTGTGTAGTCCGTTAACAAGCATGGTATGTTGGTAGCGATACTTTTGTACTTTTACTTGATACCTAACGTTGGGAAGTGTTACCGAATAGAGAGAGAGAAAGAGAGCGCGAGAGAGAGAATCGTATTTCAGAGAGAGAGAGTTCAACTTCTGACGTAATTCTGGAGAGCAGATCTGCAAGCTCACAACGCCTCGCGCAAGACGCACATCGAGATGTTATCTGCGTGAAGATCAGCTGATGTGTGTTTGTCTCCCGTTCTGTCCAAGCAAGAGAGTGAAAGTTTTTTTTCTCTCTCTCTTTTTTTTTCAAGCCGCTGCCTGCTGTGAGTGCCGTGCTGTCAACATAAAACGAGCTGTATATCCTCTGTGTTGCTAAAGCTCCCCTATAAATCACATGTTTGTGCAAGAAAGAAAAGATTGTAAATCTGTTGATCCAAATGAAGACTGAGACTCAGAGACTGTACAGCAGGAGCTCTGCAATGAAGCGCAAAGTAGGCTACGCTGTAAATAGGGTGAAGTCAGGTAAATTGGGACACTTTTTGGAAGCGCAAAGTATAGGGTGAAGCAGGGCCGTGCAGCCCATAGAGGCAAAATAGGCAGCCGCCTGGGGCCCCCTCACAGCCTGGGGGCCTCATGAGATTATTATTATTATTTTATTTTTTAACCAACATGGCCATCAGGGGGCCCCAGTTGAGCTCTCAACTGTGAGACAGAGAACAGTTGAAGTGAGGGTGAGGGTTAACATTAGTTCATTAGAATCTGAAAAGAAGTCAGGTAATTTGGTCCGCTTTTTGGTAATTGGCCTAGGAAACTAAGAAAAAGCAATGTGTGATACTGAATTTGTTTTTATGATTAATAAGGACTGTTGTCAACATGTTTAAGTTAAATTTATGTAATAAAATAAATTCGTTTTGATCCTACAGCTTTTGAAACAGCTGTCACACATTTTCTTGATTAGCAGTTTTCAGGTAATTTGGGCTACCATATCAGCTGAAATGACGGGCACTGTTACGATGTTAATATTATGGGCTCATTGGGCTGTATGCAGACACATACATTTACTGCACCCATCATTTAGCTTGTCAGAGTGGTCGTTGGAGCGCCTCAGTGCTGCTGCAGAAGTCACGTGCAACTTCTTCCAGAGAGATTGATTGATTGATTGATTGATTGCATAGGAAATAAATGAGTCAACTGTAACTCCATCAGGTGCTTTTGTTTTACATGCTGCTAGGAATACACCATGGAACAGTGGTTCTGTTCATATCAGGAACCCTCAAAATTTTTCTAACACATTTTTGGACACTGTTCCTACACATTTTGCCCAGTAGCTAGATAGATACATACATACATAGATAGACAGACAGACACATAGATACATAGATATAGAACTCTGGCGGTGTGCTTCACTTCAAAATCTACATTAGTGGCATTTACCTGTCGCTCTTGCGCATTAACATCATACCTTATTTTAACACACCAAGCCAACACAGAGCAAGCTTTCCTGTACCTGAGGGGTTTGAATAGTAATAAAGTAAATGTCATGTTTTCAAAATGCATAACTTAGAGGGGAGATTCATAATAATTACGGTCAGCCTCATGGTGGTGCTATAACAGCCCACTTCACATTTTGCCCTATAACTCTTTAACCATAGGTCGGAAAATCAAAATGTATTTTCCCCAGGATTCCTTGGGTCATGACACATGTCCCCACATAGGCCACACCCATTTGCATCAGGACAGATTTTCCGCCATTTTAAATTTTCTTCAAAACACACTTTTTGCTCCTTTTCGACATATTTCCTCCAAATCTCACCAAAATCGGTACACATGTTCTCTGGACCCATGCAATAAACATATTCAAGCGACAATTTTCATAGTCCATATTGTTCACCTGTAATATGCTTCCAAAGTTAGTGGGAGGGGCCTATTTATCAGAAAAGGCCAAAAATCACAAACAAAACATCCAGTCAAGACTAAATTCGAATCACATGTCAAGGGTTGTATGCTCAACGAATTCCCAGAAGCAGGGCGTGCCACAAATGCACAAAATGCAACCGTTTCATGCCAAAACATGATTTTTGGGGGAGCAATCCTCCCAAAATGAAAGTTTGCTTATTTTGCTGACGCAAACATATTTCTCACATAAGCATATACTATACACTGTATATGCTTATGTTTCTCCATTAGCATATATGCTTATGTTTCTCTGGCAGTGTGAAAGGACTGACAGATACAGATCTCCATATATGCCCATATCAGTTGGAACACTGCTGCAATTTAGCTGTGAGCGCCCGCGAAGCGGGCGCGATCTCTAGACGTGAGCGGCCCGAAGGGCCGCGAACTTCTAGTGCAATATAATTGATACAGTACTGTGGCTGACTTTACCAGACTCCCTAATCTTTAAGATTCCCTAAATCGGGAGACACAAACTTTGCGCTAAATGGGACAGATCCATGTTGATGACGTGACTCTAGACATACTGTGCACCGCTTTGCGTGATTTTAGGTCAAAATGTGTAGGAGCAGTGTCCAAAAATGTGTTTTGCAAGAATCGGCCTCATGGTGGCGCTAGAAGAGAGGCATGTGAGAAATGAGGGGTGGAGGTTGTGGTTTGGCAGCCATGGAGTGTTGTGTGCAAAGTTTGGCATGGATAGGGGCAACGGTGGCGGAGATATGAGTGGGGAAAAGTGTGGCGTGACGGACAGACTAACAGCCGGTGGAGGTTTTGATAGTAACTGCGACCTGATGGTCGCAATTAAAGCAAGGAAATACATTTTCCTCAGACTTCTGTCTGAGTCAGAGGACGAGGTTTTCAAATGGGAGCTATGTGGTGTACAAACTTTTATTCAACCCTGTCAGTATTCAGCAATAACTTTATCCAGCGCTTTTTTTGTGGCTGATAGGTTGTCTGACTGTTCAGGTTAGCACTGTGGTACTCACTCCCTCCACCAGGACGAGCTGTGTGCTGCCAATGAGGGCAGCGTTTATCCTCGCTGCCTCCTCCCTGAACACACAGATGAGCTCCGCCAACCTGCGCTGCTTTACCTCTGGTGCCACATCATCCTGGAGCTGATGGAAGGCATGGGTTTTCTGAGGACGGGAGAGGGCAGTAGAAACACAGAGGACAGATATTATAGGGCTATTTGAGATTAACTATTTCCACTAAACCAAGGGTCTTCAACAGGGCAGAGTTACTACAGGGGGTCCTCCAAATCTTTGTGTGATAGAAACCTTTTTTTCCTCCTTTTTTATATTAACCACTTGAACCCTAGCGTCCATATTCGGAGAACTTTGGCCAAAAATAGCAGATCTACATGCTCCCAACGCCTCGCAGCGCGAGGCGTTGGAAGCTTGTAGATCGGCTATTTTTGGCAAAGAGGTTTGGTGTAGAGGGGAAAAAGAGCAGACTAAGTACAGAGTGAAGGTAGTATTGACGGTTCAAGAATCCAAAATACACTTTTGACTGCTGTCATTGTGCTGTCAAAAGATGAAACACTATGGAATCTATTAACAGGTTGTGGGGGTCCCTGCTTCATCTCTCTCTCAACTAAGGGGTCCTTGGCCTGAAAATGGTGAAGACCACTGCACTAAACAGTCATGTGTTGAATCTTGAGTCCCAGTGTTGTGTGGTGAAAGATGTATGGTTAGGGCTGGGTAATTTGGCCAAAAATAAAAATCTAGATTTGAAAATCTAATATAACAATTTTAATCTTGATTTTAGTTTTTGTCAATACATAATAACTACTAATTGTGTGACGCGTTAATCATTAGACACTCAGTCTGTAGTCCTCCCGTTCTAATCTCTCAGCCAAGAATTGATTTTCCACGATCCAACGCTACTTTTTGCGGACAGTTTATTTTCTCCGGTTTAGGTATACTTTTACTGAGGTTAGGGTTAGGAATATAATGTTAAGTTACTATAAAAGTATAGTTTTAAAAATCAAGTTAAGTGGATGGCAGTGAACGATAATAGTTATTGTTATCTTTATAGTTATCGTGCCCAGTGGTAATGCTCTGTAGGCATAGTTTTAGTTGCTATCCAGGGAAAAAAGCAAAACATAATAATTCACGACTGAAGATTTGTGTTGGCTGAGTTCCAATCTGTGATTTGTGAAACAGTCTGTACATAATATCTTGATTCGGGGCGCCTGGTGTCCTAGTGGACCAGGCGCATACCATATAGGCATTGCCATTTCGGCATCAATGCCTGTCGGCGTCGCCGGTTTGATTCCCGATCCGAGCGACCTTTGCCGCATGTCACTCCCTGTCTCTCCCCCATTTCCTGTCAGTCTACTGTCCTACCAAATAAAGGCAAAAAGCCCAAAAACAAATCTTAAAAAAGAAAAAAATCTTGATTCTGCTATTCAGACATTTTACATATTGTGTGAAAACATACATTTGAATTAATACAATTAATTGGATTAAAACCTTAGTTGTGTTAATATACAAGCACTGACCTTTCTCATGCTGTAGGCGAACAGGAAACCCACATTGTAGCCCACTTGTCTGATCAATGAGAGTGTCAATTGGTGGTCGTCCTCCGTCTCACCGCAGAAGCCTGCGATGAAGTCACTGCTCAGGCACACCTCTGAGACACAGTAACAACACGTCATTCATGGATGACCATTCAAAGGAAGCAGTCTACTTTTTAACACATTTCTGGCATCATATCTTTGACGGTGTGCTGGATTTGACACCTAAATGCGCCACCATCTAATAGCTCTAAGGATGATGGACATAAAACATAAGGATTGTGGGTTTAAAATGTATATTTCATAACACACTGTGCACTAATTCTAGTGAGTGCCAATATCATATAGCACTCGAATGCCTCCACCCATTTACCTTGCCTGCAACCTAATGGTGGCCCCTGCCATCTGTTAGTAACAACATTGTTTTATCTGCGACAGTGGCACTGGAATACTGCCGATGGATCAGCCAAATACTGAAACTTTATCTCCCTCTTCCTCTCATACTCTTCCGGTGATGATCACCGCTCGGTCAGAATGCCAGGAGGCAGCAATGATGTTTTTGCTCCTGCCCGCTTGTGTGTTTGTGTGTGCGTGCCCCTGCCTGTTTGTGTATGTGACTGTGTGTGTGACTGTGACTGTGTGTGTGTGTGTGTGTGTGTGTGTGTGTGTGTGTGTGTGTGTGTGTGTGTGTGTGTGTGTGTGTGTGTGTGTGTGTGTGTGTGTGTGTGTTTGTGTGCGTGTGCGTGCATGTGGATAATCTCAGAAGCCACTGGACTAATCGACATCAAACGTTTGGTGTACACTGCCAGGAGGCCAATGAAGGCACTCCATCCCAAACTGTTCAAATCTGCTTCATGTGGATCTCTACCAACTGGCTCCTGCTTTAGAGCAATGGTTCTCAAAGTGGATTCCAGGGACACTGTGGGTTCCTTTAGTGGGGACTAAATTGACCCATACAAGTCTGTAACTCTGACAGTGTACAAATGGAACCCGGTTCCATTTGTACACTGTCAGAGTTAAAGGACAACTATGTTTTTTTACAACAAGGGTTCATATTTTATACAGTCATTAGAGAAAAGAAAAAGTGGGTGTTAAAATGTTTTCATTTACTTCTTTCTATCATTTTAGTGATGATTTCGATTTGCATGCATGCCCCCAGGTTGGAGGGCATGCATGCAAGTGGATACATTTTTAGACACAATAAGCCCATTCCCAAGATGCACCACAATCTTTCATGGGCAGATGTGACTTATGGGGGCTGGTGTAAATAGTAAAGAAAAAACCTTTAGCCACTTGTACGCATGCCCCCACCCACTGAAATCAAAATACTAAAATCGCTAAAACAATAGAAAGAAAGAAGTAAATGAAAACATTTTAACACTCATCTTCTCTTTTCTCTTATTACAATCTAAAATATGAACCCTTGTTGAAAAAGAAAATTGAAAGTTTGAGAAACACTGCTCTAGAGCACACCTCCAAAACCACATTCTACCTATTACAGCCAGGGGGCACCACAAACACCAACAGTTGCACCGTCTATCATACAAACTATTTCCTCCCGTATTCCTCAGGAATGGTTATTGTGAGAAATATAACTGTGAACATATATGTATATAAAAACTAATTTTATTCAATTGAAAATATTTCACAGTATGACTTTAAACATAACATTTCCTATTATAATGCAGAACATCCAGTACATCTTGAACGAAATTGTGCTCTCTACCTGGAATAATGTTCTTGATGTTCTCCACAAGTTCAAGATAGGACTCTCTTGTATAGCTGCATATTGTAAAAAGAGACTTGATGAGGGTAGACATGTTATGGACCACTTCAACATCGTATGACAAATAGCAAAAATAATAGCCGATTTACAAGCCCTCTCAACACATTGCAATGTGAAGCATTGTGAGCTTGTAGATTTGCTACTTTTGAAAAAGGATTTAAACTTTGTCGTTAAGGATGTCAGGTTTAGAGTGAAGCCCTTTGCACACAGGCGCGTTTAACCGCACGGATAAAACGGACAATATAATTTTTTGAAAAGAAAACAATGATTCTCTATGACCTCATGCACACCGGCTCCGAATTAGCCGTGCGACGAGTGGCTGCCGCCGTGCGTTTTTTTCTCGATCGAACCCAGTTCGATTCGTGCGTCTTGTCGCATGCGGTAAAAAACTCATCACTCCTTTTATGACTCCTTTTTGGATCCGCAGCGCCGATTCCGCACAGCCTTGCACACCAAATCCAATGCGTTTTATTCATGCAGCAAACGGAAGAAACGCAACTGTCCTGTGTGCAAAGGGCTTGATTCATTGAGTCATTGAAATAATTGTGATGTCTTACCCACGGCGCATAGATTTTAGGACCTGGCTGCTACCACTCTGGGCTGGAAGGTGGAGCTGCTTGCAGATGTTCCCTCTCTCTTCAATAAGCTGCAAAACCTGCAAATACACAAGTCAGGATGAAAACACCAATAGATCACCTAATAAGCCAGGTGAACATGCTATTCTAGCATATACAATACTAACTATTATTTTGCTGATAAGATATACAATAAAATATTTAAAATATGCTAATCAGCTGGCTGCCTGCCTGAACACATCTCTGACCTGCTCACTACCTATAAACCAACAGAACTTTCATCATACCGCAATAATACACCAATTATTTTTGGCTCAGGTCACTGACTCAACCTTGAATTATATTGTTACTTTATAGCACACTACATAAATATGCAAATCTTTTCCCCTTAAGATACATTATGTCACAAGGTGAACTTGAGAGATTAAGACAGATTGTAAATAACTTTATTTGTTTAACCACTTAAACCCCGGCATCCCTAAATTCTGTGTGGAACATTCACCAAAAATAGTCGATCCACAAGCTCACAACACGCATCCTGATCTTGTGGATCGGCTATTTTTTTAAGAGATTTGATTTAGATTTTAAAAAGATGTACGAAGTACAGTGAAACTCAGTTCTAGAGGGTCCATGGAATAAAGCATATTCAAATCTCTGAAAATATTCGTATGACCAAGTCCTAATGTGTGATTTGTGAAACATTGTGAAACCGCTGTTTAACAATTAACAATATGTTAATAGTTTTATATGATGTCAGTTTATATGATGTCAGTTACCCCATAACTCTGAGAGTGTACAAATGGAACCAACATTTGTACACTCTCAGAGTTATAGATCTCTATTGGTCATTGGCGCTAGCTCTCTATACCAGGGTTTTTCAACAGGGGATCCGCGGGGATACTGCAGGGGGTCCCCGAAATTGTTGGTTAATAAAAATAAAAATAAATTGTCTCTTGAATAGCTTGTATACATGATTATTGTGCAATTTACAGATTGTTAGTGATAGACTTTTAAAATAAAAGCATTCATATATTAATCTATTATTTTAATAGCATAGTATTGAATGCTCAATAACATGGTAAGTTTATACACATGAAACACAATTTTATACATAAATATACAATATATGTTGTAGCCCCACCTCCACCCTAGGAGGTAGGGGGCATCTCCCCATCAGTTTGAGGGTCCCTGGCCTGAGAACATTGAAGACCCCTGCTCTATACAATATGTGTTTGTCTACTAATTTTGTATGTCCATGTCAAAAATAGAATTTTGTTGGAGTGTCTTATCATTTTTGTTTAATCGGTGCAATCTAAAATAAAGACAAAGTCAAAAAATAAAAAAAAATTACATTAATGTCCACCACAAGCCAGCATGGCGATGACCCCTGACTAAACATGGTTAACACACCTCATCTGGGAAATCCTTGGGATGAGGGGAGGTGAATCTGATCCTCATATCAGGGTCAATGTTTGACACCTGGTCTAGCAGGTCAGCGAAGCGCAGGCCTCCCTTTTTGGAGCGGTAGATGGTCCTGAAACCCCGGCTGAGCTGGGTTGGGTCAGTGCTGCAGAACTGCTCCTCTGAAGTGTCCCTGTAGCTGTTTACGTTCTGACCCAACAATGTCACCTCTTTCACACCCTGGGAAGAACACAAATGCACGCATAGTGGGATTATAGCTGATCAAGTTGGAAAAGTGAGTACAGGCTAATGGCCGGGTTTCCCAAAGTGATTTTAGCCCTTCGTAGCTCGCGCATGGTCATAGAGACCTAGCCCTGACCGTCATGTTCCCGAGTTTACAAGGGTTTGGGCAGAGCGACTTATTTAGCCCCCTACAACTACACCAACATTCAGATTTCACAAACAAAGTGCTTAACACATTCCCCGCCATTTAACAATACCTTCGTACTCTCCCCTGCCCTGTCTCCATAGACTTCCATGTAATTCATAGTGCACGGATCATGCACACCCATGCCTAGATAATGCACCACGTGTGTCCACATTGCTCACAGCTTTCAAACAAAAAAATCCGAATGGAAATCCGTTCAGGCATTCATGAGATAGCAGCCATTATGTTTTCCTAAAATGTAAACAAAGATGGCTGCCATGTTGCTCTGGATTATCTGGCCTGGCATGCAATGAGTTAATAAAGTCTCACACGTGTCTAAATATGGTACGATATTCTATAATTACCTGTATCCTGTTGTTTAATAAGAAACCTTTTTATCTGATCGTTTTCTGTTTTCCCATGTATTTCCGGACCCATTTTGCAAGGCCACGCCCACATCTCAGTGTCCGTAGATGGGGGTTGGTGCCCAATGCGCATGGAGAACACCAGGAAATACAGATTGTGTAGATTCCATAGTTATAATAAGTAGGTAGATTCTCCTAGCCTGCTTCCAGACCAGAGACCCCGCCCACTCTCAGAGTGGACTCTTTCTCTGGTCTGGAGCTGAGTACAGGAATCACTTTTTATTTTCGGTTGCTCCAATGAGCGCGGGGGGTGGGGGTGGGTCTAACGAATATCCAATCCGCGCAGCAGTTGAAACGATTCAAACGAAGTTCACACACAGGCAGGCTGAGGAAGGCACACGCACACACACGCACGCGCTGAGTTCACCAAGCTGTTTATGTTGATTACATGTTTGTGGTCGCAGTTCTGTCACTGGCACAGACAGAGACACACACACAATCACACACACAGTCCGCGACCGTGCGTCGCGTCCACCGTGCGTCTCGATCACCGTGCATCGCGATCACTCGCGCGCGGATGCGCGCGTGCACGCTCGCAAAAAAAGTCCCTCCCTGTAAATCGCTTAGAATAGAGCACAGCTTCAGACTAAAGCGTGAGCTGAGTCTGAAATCAGGCTAAGATTCTCCACCCTTTTTATCTGAAAACGATCAGATAAAAAGGCTTCTTATTAAAGAACACTGAGGATACTGGTAATTATAGAATGCCGTACTGTATTTAGACAGGTTTGAGACTTTATTAAGTACTTTGTTTGTGTAATCTAAATGTTGGTGTAGTTGTAGGGGGCTAAATAAGTCGCTCTGCCCGAACCCATGTAAACCCGGGAACATGACGGTCAGGGCTAAATGAGCAAAATATCCTTGTTTCTCCTTGGTACTGATAGCTCACTGTCAACGATTAGAAAAATAAATTGTGTGCCCTGACAGAGATACAGAGTTATTAGTTTAAGGTTGTTTTAACATGGGTGGATTGTTTAGCTGTGCTAGGCTAATCTCCTCCAGCCAATTAAGAGATGTGCTCCTCCCTCATCGCTCAGGAGGTGCCCTGGCTGTAAGGTAGCCTGGGATCCAGACTGATTGCTACGTTCTGCGTTTTTATTTTTCTCACTTCGCTTCAAGGTCTGGAAAGCCTCCTATCTCCGTGCACAAAGACAAACAAACCACGGCTACTGATTGATCTCTGTGTTTGTGTGTGTGTGTGTGTGTGTGTGTGTGTGTGTGTGGGGGGGGGGGGGGGGGGGGGGGGGGTATTTAAGCCTGGCAAGCGCTCACAATCCATATTTCTCTGAACTGATGTGTCCCTAAGCTCTCATAAATAAGAGCATGCAAACACTTCTCCAACAAGTGCACAGTAGCATCCTGAGAAGAGAACTCCTGTACACCTCCTGTTTAATAAATTGTTTGTATACCGTCATAAAAAGGCACGTGGCCACTGGCCACCTATGTGCTACCTCACTGAAGTTGCTCTGAAAAACAGCACCTTCTAAATTCCAAAGAAATGTAAATGTGTAAATGTAAAGGTCAGGAGAAACTCACCTGTTCAGACAGGATCCGGATTTCCTCAAGGATAGAGTTAACAGGTCGACTCCTCTCTCTCCCACGGGTGAAGGGAACGATGCAGTAACTGCACATGTTGTCACAGCCACGCATGATAGACCTAACAGAGGTAGGAAACGATAACTGTCAGTGTTACTGAATTGATAGCCATGGATTGCGTGACGTTCGTCTGTCACAGCGAACTTCAACCTGTTTTGTGCACTTTCTCCATTTATTTCAAATAAAAGTGCTTACCCCATGGCCATGAATAACCTCAGTAAAACTATGCCTAAACCTAACCCTAACTAAATTCGGACTAATGAGATGTGGGACTAATGAGATTTTGGACTTATGGGCAGACCCCATCTTCCGTATGGTTCGATAAAAAGCATCCGATCAGTGGCTATTTTCTCATAGTTATAACGTATCAGAGTGCAATACATCCGAGTACCAATCCCAAGTTCTCCAACCGATAGGGTCGCATAGTTGAAAGCATACTGTCATGATATGACAGTCATGTTTCAGGGCTACTGAAGTGACTAAAAGACACATGAATGCATAAAGCATCAAGACTGAAACCATATTCATGCATACACAACAACAGTATTATAGGGTTCTCCATAGGTGCTTACACTTGGGATAGTAAAGCTTTTATGACTAAAAAATACGTAAATCACCTTGAATTGTCTTTGTGCATGAAATGTGCTTTATGAAAAACAAGTCTTGCTTTACTGTGTTAATAAGGAGGACCTACAAAGAAAATCACTGTTGGTCTCTAAAGGGTCCTTTAAACTCACACAAAAGCACTGTAGCCGTGAGGGGTGTGGTGGACAGGCATGATGTCAGCATAGGTCTCTTCTAGGGACAGGAGTACGTTGCTGGCCTGTTGACCCCCACCTGCTACAGCCAAGAGGCGGGGAAGGTCTCGATATGCATCTGGACCGGCAAGAACATCCACCAGCTTCTCTCGTTCCAGAAGCTCCGTCTTCAGCCTCTCAGCCATGCAACCTGGACAACACAAGCAAGCACACACCATCATCACCGTAGTAACGATCAGGGGCTGCGGTGGCCTAAAGGTTAGAGGAAAGCACCGGTCCACCACTCACCCCTCCTCCAACACCAAGGCACTGAACCCCCAACTGCTCCAGTGGGGCTGCTCAGACGGTAACAGGAAAAGCCGACCTAAAACAAGGTCGACCCAAACTCGTCTCCCAATGGGTCTGATGGACCCCTATCGCAAAATATTTTGTTCCAGGGACCCCCAGAAGCAAAGATTAGATTTCGGTCTAATCTGCATCTAGCTTAAGGCCACAGACCCGTTGAACGAGTTTGGGTCGACTTTGTTTTAGGTCGACCTTTCATGTATTCGCTCAGACTATGGTTGTGGTCAGCTCACCATAGTGGTCAGCTCTCAGGTTTTAGTCAGTCAACTGACTGACTGACTGTCTGTCTGTCTGTCTGTCTGTGAGCAGGGCCTTGCTGAAAATCAGTTACTACCCTATGTAAATAAAGAACGACAAAAAAGTAAGACTAATATACAAAGTCACATAAATGGTTACGGTCACAGATAGATGTCAGTAACTTACCTAAAATTCCAATTTTCATTGGCGCTTGAGTCTTTAAACGTTTCTTCTTCATCGCTGTGAGTTGCTGTAGCCTGTTCCAAATTGTTTGTTCAGCTTTCTCTCTGTAAACAATAGCATGGAAATGTGCTTTTGTTATTTTTAAAGAAAACTCCAGTTTTCATTGACTTAAAGAATTACATTGCAGAATCCTTTGAAAACAAACTAAATTTAATTATCATTACAAAATGCATGACTGCAAATCAAAACAGCTTTTTGTCATTTCTGGAAAAGTGGACACGTTTTGATAAATTGTTAGAGAATTTCACCAGATATGGATTCATGTTTGCAGTTGCACCTTACCTTATAGAGCATGTTACAAGAAGCACAACATCTGCCTGTAAACACAAGGAAGATTTTAAGAAGATTTTTAAGATACAACAAACTTCTAAAATGAGAAATGCAAAATAAAAAAAGCCTTTTTCCCCGTACCTCTGAAAGTTCATTGGTCCGTTGATATCCCTTCTTTTGCAATATGGACCAGGCTATCTCGGTGTCATTGACATTCATTTGACAGCCATAAGTTTCAAAGCACACTGTATTAAAAATAAATAAAAAGGTGCTTAGCATATAGACAAAATGTTGATGATAAACAAAATGAGACTGAGTGTGAAAACTAACCTTTCCTTGCGTTCCCCAGCTCTGAATCTTCAGACAGATAGGCGTGTTTGTCCATGCTCTTCTCATTGTCAACTGGGCTTTTATTAATAGACACTCCTTTCACAAAGTCTTCAAACCTTGGACCTGAGACTAGCTGAGTCTTGAATTTGTCCACCCTCCTGTTCTGGCTTAATCCAATACTACTGGATGACTTACAGCTATAATGGTGTTGTAAACAGCGTATAGGTAACCGTTTGTGTGAGATATTAAACAAAGGTCTAAAATTCCTAATGAATTCCATAGTAATAGCTTGTCCCTTCAACGCAGTTGTGACAGTTGGCTGTCATTCACTACTAATCTCTCAACTCACTCAATTGGTCATACTAGTGCTTCGGTCATTATTAAGTTTCATGACAAGTAGTTTCAAGATGAAACTACTTCTGTTAGTGCAATCGAATCTAATTCACTGTGTGGGTAGATTCCATAGAGTTAGGCTAAGTAGGTTTCCAATGTTTTCTCCAATGTTGTGGCTTGAGTCCGTCACCAAAAAGATTCCCCCCGGTGCATACTATTTCTTTGACCGTCGTAAAAACCTTCCTCCATGAATGGTTCCAGCCTGCAGGTATGCTTGAGCATTCCCTTGAACTTGTGACATACGATTGATGTGAGGTTGCTCAGGTTGGTGGAAAACGGTTAAGAGTGCATGGGCAGGCAGCTAAACATGTGGGTACATCGATGTTTAAAAAAAAGATGTAATAAACAACAATAATTGGAAAATAGTCATGAAAAGTACACAAGTCATCACATGATCAGACCTAAATTAACCCTTCAACTTCTTGTTTATAATTGGCTTTGGTTAGTAATTAGTAGAGATATTAGTCCTTAAATGTCAAATGTTCAAATTTATAATGTTTACATTACATCAGACCATTTCCCAAAGTCTTTATTTTCGGGAAAAATCAACTTAATAGGTGCCCACACTTGATTTCGGTGCATTGCACACTCTTCCTGTATAGGCCTATCCGGCCTATACAGTATTAGGAAATATTTACAAATTATCTTCTCTTTTAAGATAACATTAATTAAGAAAATTGAAACAATGCATTGTTTCCTTGCTAGCTAGGTAACATATAGATACATCTTAACATTTCACTTGTTGAAAGTGTGACTGTAATCTAATGGCCAGAATAGTTATGACTGTAGGCTACTCTGGAACTCTAGGGCTAGGCTAATATGGAACAACAATTATTGTTCTGCATAGTAGTCTACTGTGTTTTTAAAAAAAGGACTCCAATTGAAACAAGCCAAAAAGCTTTTTTGAGGTATCGTTTTAGTTGACCAGTGGATTGTACTGTCATGAAACTGTACCTTTTCCTATGCAAACGTATAAAGTCTTCAATCAGTCAATCAATCAATCAATCAATCAATCAATCAAACAAAATATATTTGTTGTGTTGATAATTGTTGTAGGCTGTATAGGCTATAATAATATATTCCCCTTTAAATATTATTGTTACAAGTAAAAGTCAGAATTAAAAATGTACTTGAGTAAAAGTACAACAGTATTGGTATCAAAATATACTTAAAGTAGCCTACCAAAAGTAGAAAGTACTCATCACAAGTTTTCAAATGTATAAAATGTAGCCTATACAAATGTTTTGAAAATAGTTCAGTTAGTGTCCAGCTAGCTCAGTTAGTTGAGCTCTCGGCTTTGGGCCATAAGGTCATGGGTACGACACCAGTAGCACGGCTTGGGTGTGGCAAGTTGTGCGGCAAGTACTGGGAGCTGATGATTGGTGTGGCGCTCCACCTCAGCATTCCATCTCCCAGGGTTCTAGCGCATTGTAACAGGGACAGACTCCTGTGTGTTACCGGCTAATGCCGACAATAAGCCACTCCTGACCTACTGTTGTCACAAGTGAGCTTGTAGATCGTCTATTTTCAAATGGCCAAAATGTATAGACTAAGTGTTTTTTTAGATTTATTTTTGGGCTTTTTATGCCTTTATTGATAGGACAGTAGACTGACAGGAAATGGGGGAGAGATGGGGAGTGACACACGGAAAAGGTCGTCCGGATCGGAATCGAATCGGCGACGCCACCGGGCATCCATGCCTATGTGGCAATGCTAAGTGGTATGTGCCTGGACCAGTAGGCCAGCAGGCTCCCCATGTATAGCCTAAGTGTTTTAAAATAATTGTAGTGGAGTAGGCCAAAAACTATAATTGCCTCTGAGATGTAGTGGAGTAAAAGTTAAATGATTGAAAATTGGAAATAGGCCTACTCCAGTAAGGTAAAAACATTTCCAAATTGTACGTAAGTACAGTAGTACTTAAAGGGGGGGGTCCTGCTTGGGGACCTTCCAATTCCCAGACTGTTCCTCAGTACTCAGCAGCCACGCTGTCTCTCCAAAATCTAAATCTCCCATCTACAGTTAGGTGTTCAATTGGGTTATGATTCACATAATTGCATATGATTCAGATAATTATCATGATCACACTTAATTCGTCATCCTGGAAGAGTCCATTCTCTCACTGCATCAGTAAAGAATCACGCTGTAGGATAAAGGAAAATGACCTAAAAGAGCCACGAGACCCCGTCACTGCCGGGAGGGTTAAGCGTTCACGCCATGCCTCTACCTTTCTCTTGGTGTATGCTCCACGTGCACGCACTCGCTTGGATGACTCATCTGAGTCTAACCATAACACCTTTTCCCCACGTGTTTTTCCTTACATACAGGTATCTATCTCATTAATGCACAGGGTTTCCAACTTTATTTAATTATGTTTTTCCCACAGATCAAAGGGATACATCACTTTAGTCAATGATCCCATTGAAACTCCAGCCTGTTCAGCAGTTTTGTGTCTGAAGCTCCTGCCATCTGTGCCCCAATAATGAACCATCTTTCATAGTCACTTAGATCTTTTTCTCTTGTTATATTGATCCAAAAGCGAGGTCAACAGGGCCTGCTGGCCATCTGGCCAGTGATGTATATCGGATATATGGAGACCCCTGGTACCCATATGGAGATCCACGTACTGTATAGTACATCCCTTTTATGCCCATACATGGAGATCCCTGTCTGAACCAGCCACACAGATATGGGCTGTCTTCCTCCATATATGGGCATTCCCATTTGAAGTCCTGTTAGATATGGTCTTAATATTGATGACATCAGGGATCTCCATATATGGGCATAAAGGGGATTCTGTTAGAGTGGTTCCCTTGACATCACAATATACAATAACTTTTATGCCCATACATGGAGATCCCTATCTGAACCAGCCACACCGATCTGGCCAGTGATATATATATCGATGACATCAGGGATCTTCATATATGGGCATAAAAGGGACCATATATGGACTTTTACATAGGTGATGTCATCTGTGATATCACCTGTGATGTCACAGTGATGTGTCAGGGGGACCACAGTCAGGCGTGACCTTCAGAGATACACAGATACGTGGACAAGATGTGCCGGACATCACAGACCCATAGACCGTAAAAATGTGTACACGTCTACATGGACACGGACGGACAAGCTGTGATGTTTCTCATAGTAAACTTGCAACCTATGGTCGCAATTAACAATAATAATAGCTCAGTTTTAACTACCCAAAGTCCCTTGGCCTTTAAGGGAAGCATCAGAATTCTGAAATTAATTAAACTAAAGTAAGTGTTCAGCTTTCACCTTTCAGTGAGAGGTGCAGCATGGTGATGGAAGGAGGGAGGGGGGAGAGAGAAAATGAGAGAGAGAGAGAGAGAGAGAGAGAGAGAGAGAGAGAGAGAGAGAGAGACAGACAGAGACAGACAGAGACAGAGAGAGAGTACATGTACGTGGTGATAACTCAATTCAGGAGCAGAGAGCAATTTAAAGTGTTTGATGTCATTGGAAATGACAGGTTTGGTATAAAGTGACCATGCATGCACCCTCGGTGATAGGGAGGGATATACAGCATACGAACACTCTTCTGTCTATCAGCTGTTCAAGCCATCCTGTCACACAGAGAGTCTGATATGATGAGAGAAGAGAGCAACATATTCTGAGAGGACTGCTGGGAAGCTCTAAAATCACAAGGTACCTTGAACCTCTACCAATTCAGACTTTTTTTGCAATTCCTAAAGTAAATTTTACAATTGTAATAACACTCATTTTTAAGTCTAAGGGCTCTATTATGATCCAGGTCTTATGCCTTATGCCTTAACTTCTTTGCCTTTTTTTTTTTTTACTATTTTGAAAAACATTTTTAAATACTTCAAATGCTGATCTACATCTGCACGTTGTGAGCTTGCAGATCAGCTATTTGAAATATAAAAAAAAATATGTCTATATAGTAAAAAAAAAAAAGGCAAAGAAGTTAAGGCATAAGGCATAAGACCTGGATCATAATAGAGCCATAAGAGTTTAACAATTTGAATAAGAATTATCAATTTGAATAAGAATACGATCAGAATGTGAATCAATTTTAGCCAAGTATAACCTGTTTGCACTTATCAGGGATATGTATGAATTGCATAAGTTTAACCTGATTACTCTCTAGGTTGATTAAAAAGAAACACAGTAAAGTAAGAAGTGTAGATATTTAAACCTAATACAGAAATATTCAATTGGATGACAAGATTAAATTAAGTGTTGAAAGATTAACCTTAATTTGGATATCATTGGCTACAAACGATTGTAGGATACAGATGCTGCAACTTTAATACTGACTCAGAGATATGAGAAGAGGCCAAGCAAGGAAAACTGTGGCTTCAGCGTTTTTTCTAATGTAATTTGTCATTTTGTTCTGACTGTCCATTCTTCACCAGAACTATAGCCCTGATGATGGAGAAAGCTGTGCTGCTGGTCTTTTGTTGCCTCATCATATCTCTATCAGGCTCTCCTCTCTACCCATCAATTAGGTAAGTCATGACACAGAAGTATTGGGACAATTACAACAAATAAGCAAGCTATAATCTGAATGGGAATTTGATGTGATGAAAAGATTTTATGTTACATTTTATGCTGAAATGCCATGTCTTTTGTTTTGTAAATGAGCTTCTGAAAATGCGGTAAAATGTGATGAAATCCATAAATATTGATGGTAATGAATACTTCATTCAGGTAATAGGTAAATGTATGTTTAAAACTTGTACTGCATGCAATCGAGAGCTTCTCATCAGCAGAGGAGTACTGTCATCTATATAAATGGATTCATTGAATGATGAATTAAGTGTATCTGATCTGATCTAAAACTAGATTAAGATTTCACACATCACTATTAACATAGAACAGCATTTGACCTTTTTTTGGTCTATATAAAATGCTGTTTGGCAACATTGTGTGATGTCTATTTCTTTGTTTTATGTCTTGTGTGTTGATTTGTTTATGAAAAATGAATAAAACGTAAGTAAAAAAAAAAAGATTTCATCGACAAGATAAAAACAAAAAACCTTTTTAGGTTTTTGTTGAACATTTATTAAATGTCACAGATTAATTATGGGAAATGGAAGCTTGATTTTCTGTCAGACTTTATTCATATTTTCCCTCTGCTTCATCAAAATGCTTAGTGGGTATGTGGCTGATGAGGGAGCTGAGCAAAACCATTCATAGGTCACTGTGTTTGTCACTGGCTACTGTGCCCTCTGCTCTTGTTATGCAAAAAGGGGTCAAGTTGATTAGTCACCATGTTGTCACCATTTACACTGCACATTAAATACACAGTACTGATGGCTAAGCAGCTGAACAAGTAATTACATACCAGGGACAAAAAGAAAAATGGGAGCACATTTTGCATTTAGAACGAGGTTCTCACATCTCAAGTATAATGGGCTGAAACTGACAAACCTTCACATTTATATTCCCTATTTATTTTGAAACTAATTGAAATTTTGGTCAAACACATTAATGTAGAACACTGTCTAGACCTTTAAACACAATCCATAAGAAAGAAAGAACTGTCTATTCTATATTTGAAAACAGATGTGTTTACTCATTCAGGTTTGGCCAGAGAGACACATCCATCCTGATGACGTCCTCCTCCATAGAGAATCCAATACAGCTTCTGAAGGAGCACATCACACCTTCCAGACAGCAAGCAGAGCTACGGTCAGCAGCATTGCAGTGCATGCAGTCTGAGTGGCTGTTACACATGTTATAAGTGGCCAAGTGGGATTGGATATCTTTGAATGGACAAGTCAACAGCAGCAAGCAACACACTCTGTTCAAAGAAAGGTTTGCAATAAAATAACCAACAGTGGTCTTGCTCCCTTCCCCTTTTAGGATAGGACGACATGCTGATGCCATCTTCACCAACAGGTACAGAAAAGTGCTGGGGCAAATCTCTGCTAGGAAGTTCCTTCAGACAGTTATGGGGAAACGGCTAGAGTAAGTCATAAAATGATGCTGCGCAAAAGTATATTTTGCCATAAATGTGTATGGGGGGGGGGGGGGGGGGGTAAATGTTGTATGCATCATTAAGGATACCTATAACAAAACTCCTTTGGGTATTTTACAGAGATGAAAGTGAGAGCTATGTGAAGCGGCAGTCAGACATCTATGAAGGGACATATAAAGAAATCCAGAGAAAACAGAGATACAGCAGAGGGAGGGACATCAAGATGGCCAGGTAATTCATAATGTTATATTATAAATATTAAAACCTACTTGTTCCACACAAAAATATCAAATTGACTTTTTTTTAATCCACTCTTGAATCGATACATTTTTGATGTCCTAATGATGAATTCATATTGTTTTAATAATCAAAGTGTTTGGTCATTTCAGATTATTGTGCTGCTGAGTGCATTGACAGCAGAGGCAACCGTGTGCCGAAGCACTGCATTTTTCTTAAATACAGGTGCTTGTTATAATGATCAAAACATCCTTTCAGATTTACAAATAATTCATGTTCCTATTAAAGCCATTAAGAAACACTGTTCCGTTTTCTTGGCAATTGTGCTGTAAAATTAAAAAATAATTATCTTTGATAACACTGCCAGACAAGATGGGGGGAAAAAAACTTTATTTTTTCCATTAGAAAAACACCTGCTTTCCTAGAATTTACACCATTTTATTACTCAGTTGTCTTTTTGTGTGGAATATCCAACTCTTTAGATCAGAGAAGTGAATAAACACTCATCCTCTACATGTAATGATATGAACAGGGAAACATGAACCTCTCATCTAATGTGTCAGGGATGTTATGGCTCATCGTCATCAACATTTCCATCAACATTTATCATTACAGCTTTGTCCATTAGTCATCAACATTTATAATTACAGCTGAACAACAAATTCACAATGTAAAACAATTTTGTGTCACTTCAGGTGACATAGGTGTTTAGCAACAGGAAACAGGAATGTACAAAACAAACAGGCAAAAAAAACAGGATCCACTTTAATTCCATAAAGAAACCACAAATAATATAGCTCACTTAGACAATATTGTTAAGTGCAATGATAGCTTTTCAGCCTTTCTCAGTAGAGTGTCTGTGAACATCTGTCTAGTCTCAAGACATCACGATATCTTGTTGCCTTTCATTTGGGGGGGAAAAGACAAAACTGCATGTGGGGGGTAAAAAAAGACAAAACTGCATTTTTAAATTGTCAATTGGACTGATGAAACATGTTTTCTTTTTCCAACAGTCTGATTTGATGCGTCCTTGAATGCCTCCATGGAAACTAAAATAAGACCTTCAGTGTCTTCAAATTTCTTGCCCTCACTTGTTTGCAATTCTGCAAGAGAAAAAGGAGAAAGTGTTATTTGAGAAATATGAGATGAATAAATCTTTTCCAACACATTCCATCCTGGTTACGGTTTACCACCTGATTACTGACAGTCATGCATTTCTCTGTACAGCATACAGTGTACAGACAACCACAACAAAGAGCATAACCTGCTAAGAACCTCTAATAAGAAATGACTCTTGTCTACTGAACGTACATTGTACAACACAAAACATCAAATGTTGCGGTACAACCAAAACCATGGCCACATCCACAAGTGTTAAAGACTAGAATGGAGGGATTAAGAAGGTGCTGGCATGGACATGACGGGTACGGTTGTGGTGTGATGAGTGAGAGGCAAGCTAGGAGAGGCATCAGATACAGTACGTATGAACAACTCTCAGAACTAGAGTGAGTGAGCACCACACAGCCATGCATTATGCCGGCCATATGGAGATGCACTAGGATGCAATCCATAAGGATGCCCTTACTTCAGCCTGGAAGACCAGCCATTTGTTAAGAAATGAAGCCTCTATCGCAGGCTCCTATACTTTGCCAACCTACTACTTTGCTCTGCAGCAATCCTGAAAGGAGTAAAGAGAGATTTATAGGAAAGTTTGGAAAGAGGGGTTAAAAGACATAGGCACCAATTTTAAAGGAGATAGGTGCTGGATGAGGTGGAGAGCAGATAGACCTCAACAGTTCTGATAATCACATCGATAGCTTTTTTTCTCCTGGTTAAACATGGTTATTGACTATGATGACCTAGAATAAAGATACCAAGGATGGGATACTGACATCACATAAGCAATAATAATATGTCACAGGCAATTTCATGGGGCCCTGACATTAAGGCTGTGTGTTCACGGAAAACGGTTCCCTACAGCGTTTTAATCTCATTTAGTCTTTTTTACAACTGATAATGCAAGGTTCCCTGCTCATTTTAGCCCCCTTGAAGGTGGAAAGATTTCAGTGATGACAGCATTCTATGCAAAAAGTTTTACGTTTTTTCAACATTCGCCGACCAAATTCAAATGCCAAACGAGCAAGGCTCAGTGCAGAACACTCAGCACCTTGTCACATTGCTGCCGTTTCTAGCATAGTGTAAATAAATATACAGCTCAATGGTTGAAAACAATTCCAAACATACACTATGCTCAGGGAAAAAACACAGTTGGTGAACACAATCCATTGGTTTTAATTTATACATTGCCCAGCAATGCCCACCACCCTAAGTAGGCTAAGCAAAACATTTCTGTAATTTCTGTCAAACTAATGGTGCGGCTTTACAGTCTCCATGAGTCTGAAGCAGTCCTATTAGATTATTCTTAGCTGTGCCATTGCTAAAGAATCCATAGAATCTTTATCCTACACTATAGAAAAAAAGCACAAGAGGAATCGTTACTACAGAGGAAAAGTGAGCAAATAGAGACTAAAGTCTTCAGCCAGTGATAGGGGGGCATCATGTTATCACTTTAGCTTTTTGAGGGCTCTACATATTGATGGTTTAGGTCAAATCATCCACTCAAGTAATCACCCATGCAAATAGCTGGCACGCGGCTCCACTCCTGGTTCCCAGTAGGCAAGTTTTACAAATGATGGCTCCACTCCTGAAAACGGCCTAGCGTGGCCAAAGGCCTCTGGGGAGGCTACTGAGGAGCCTGCACTGTGCGAGTAGGCCCTTTAGTACTTTAAGAACTACCAAGAGGCCTCAAAGTACCAGAGGCACCTCTCATCTGAAAGAGGCCAGATTTAGTTCCTGCAGTAATGGGCCCTCTAGAAAATAACTTTTAACCCATGTTGCCTAGGTGTCATCAGGATCCATACCTCTTGATAGCTTTTTGGGCCAGCATGTGGTTCCCGGCAAGGAAGGTTAGAGTGCCAATGATAGCCAGGTACTTGAGGGTCTGGAACATGTTGAGGTGCGTCCAATAAACGTACATCAGGCCCAACATGGCTGAGACAAAGAAAGACAATAATGTTTAATATACTGTACATAAATAAAATGCTGGTGATAGAATATTTTAACAATGTGTATATTTTTAACTGCATATTTTCTTCATTGTAATAATAGGTCGTATCATTGAGAAAAAACAACACGGTGATACATTCTGATATTAACAGTAACTTTTTGGTTACCTACAATAACAATAAATTACATTGCTGAGGCAACATGTGTAATCTCCCCAGTGATAGGCAGACAACAAAGCTTAACACTAACCGGCATGTCCTATATGGAACAGAACAGTGCTGGGAGAGAAGCTGAAGTTGGAAACGTTGGCCCCGAGTTTAAGCCACTAGAGACGAGAGGGAAAATAAGAGAATGTTATTTGCAAGGCACAGGGCCACAAACAAAAGAACTGAAAAATGGTCTCCTGCACAACAGTGATTAGTCTGTTGTAGCCGCCAATACTCATTTCCAGTGCTATAAACATACAGCATTGTTTTGTAAAAAAAAAAGCTGCATTCATCAAGGTCTCATTCATTGGCTATCAAGGTTTCATCCTGAAGAGCCTTTCCAGGAAAATGAACACAGCTTGCCCACAGCAGAATCAAACAAACCAGCCAGTTACAATAACCATTTAAAAAATGTGCTCTGTTCTATAAAATATTTAACGAAGCAAAAACAAACATTTGGCCAAACATCGTCCATTAACATGGACCATTTATCTATTAATTAATGGATTTAATTTTAGGCTTTGTGTATGCTGGGAGGGTATTTATCTAGAGGAGACCTTAACAAACTATGAAACGGGTCAATTAATTATTATTATTCACCATAATTGTGCAATTAAGTCACTTTATAATTTCACAACTAAAATCTATCTTTTGTCCAAGGGCTCTTTGTGGCCATACTTATTAATCAACACTTGACGCAATGACGAAAAATGAAATTAATGACGACAGAAAAAGAAAATAAATATATAGATAGATAGATAGATATAAACACAAACACACACACAAACAATTCTGTATCTCAAGTAAGTTTCTAGTCATGGTAGGCTTTGAAATATCAAAAAGAAATGTATTGCACAGTATTGCACAGAGTTACTTGGTTTCATAAATCAGTCAATTGGGGCAGACGTCCATCTGTCTGTGTGACCTAAACATCAGTGTAGGAGAGTAAGAGCCTGTTTACAGGACTCAGTTTACACAGGAAATACACAAAATGAAATTTCTCTGGGCAATCTCGGGGGTTGAAAACACAACAAAGTAAGTCCAGGTTTTAGAGTGAAAAAGTTGACAACAGTCCCCCCCCCCCCCCCTCGTGTCACCGTCTGAACAGTAGAAACGCAAGAAACGACAAATTATGATGTCATGGCTCACGAGCAGATTACTTGCAGCCCTGTTACCATGGTGAATGTAAACAAGGAAATGGAAGCAGAATCAATCGTCTATCTGTGCATCACCACCACCTAGCGACATGGTGTGCACATTACATCATTTTCAATGCTGGTGCGTTTCCATGTAGACACACAATAAGAATTGAGAACACAACGATATTGTGCTGTTCTCTCTAGAGACCGTTGTCGTCTGAACGTGGCCTGAGAGTTTGCTCAACTTAAGTGGATTAATGTTTAGGTGCTCTGATCCCAAAAACGATTGTTCACAAGGCAAACAAGTCACACTGTAAAAATGCTAAATGTATTCACCAGAACAAGTAGCAGTAGAAGCGGAGAGAGGATGAGAGCAGTGAAGGCGTTGGAAACCACCGTGGGAGGCTTCTTCTCCGGCTCCCGGAACAGATGCTGAAGACACAATAGGAAAATATCATCATCCATTCTATCCAATTCAAAACAGTAATTTAGATTTAACCGAGGAGTTACCTGGATATCTGGTTTAGGGATGTAAAGGGTCTTCGGCTGCACAATGGCGGGGGCCTCCTCCTCAAGGAACTTCAGAACAACATCCGCCTTTTCAAGGGTAAAAAAAAGGCTAGGGTTAGGGTTAGAAACGTGGTCTTTGATATGATCACAAGTTCAAATTAACCTATGGCCCACTCGACCCGCACTGCCTCCAGTTCTCGACACTCACCACATTCCACAAAATTGGATTCTCCAGGGTAGCGTCCCCAACAATGAGGTGAAGAGAGTAGGTGCCAGACATCGAATCAAACTCGGACTTCCTCTCAGCTGTATCCAGCTCAAACTTGTAAAGGTTCTTACTGTCTGGCTCAGCCACAAACACAACCTCTTGGCCAGTTTTCTGATTATGCAACCTCACAAACGTCTGTGAAAAGAAGAAACCGAAAGATATGAGCCATTTTAATAAACATTTGCAAAACCTGTTAAGTGTTTAGCTGCTGGCCGTGATTTCCAACTCTTACAAACCTGGTGAGGCGTGAGCTCGACTCCTGTATTGACGTCAACCAGCTGGAAGGCCATGGCAAAGTTCTGGTGGCTGTCTGCTGTTAAGGAGCTTTTGGCTTTATTAGGATACTCCACCCTGGGTAAATAAAGAAGAGAACAGGTAGTACTCCACCAATATTTTTCAATACAAAGCCATTATTAAAGATGGCTTCAACTGTCCTTTCTGACCTGGTGGTCTTTGTGCCGATGCTCTGGTCCTTATCCACAATAGAGAGGTCCATATTGGTAATGGCCACCTCGGTGGACACCTTTACTTTCAGCTACAGGTGAAAGTGGACAGAGAAACATAGGAGGGTAAAAAAGGGAAGTCACATCACAAATCCAGTGAAAAAGACTAATTGTCCACCGTTGACACATTTCTTTGTAATCCCACCACCAAAGCACAGAATAATTTGCATCATGTGTCTTTATAACCATTACAATTACAGTCAAAGTCATCAATGGGAATTAAATCCAGCACAATAAATATCTGCCACATGCAAACAATGCAGAAACTTTTGAATACTAAATAGGAGCCTACCTCAACATGATTGGCAACCAATCGGCTGTCCCCAGTCACAGCGACAGTGAACTGGTAGTATCCACTGGCTGGTTGGCTTGACATGAAGTTCAATTCAAAGACACCACTAGAAAGCAAGAAGGAATCATGTCATGGATGGACGGACGGACGGACGGACGGACGCATGATTGAAAACATCCATAAACCACAATAGTCTCAATTTATGGAGAACAATAAGGTCCATCCATATTGCCTCTTCCATAAAATTAGCCAACCTCAAGGCAGTGTATTTAAGCAAAACAATGCAACAATGCAACATTTTTCTCAAGTCACTTACTCTCGGAGGGTGAATGGTGCTTGGCTGAGTATGACACTCTTGGAGGCCACAGCATAAGCAGATTCAACCAGAACATTGGCTGTGGCCAGGGGTTGAGAAAGGACATCGGTAACAAGGAGCTGTGAGTCAGACAAACACCGGCATTATGAGGTGATTAAAACTGCAGATAGCACAAGACATTTCTCAAGAAATCAAAAGGCTATTTCTGTTCATGTTGTTTGCAGTTTTGGGCTACAGTATTTGTATTGGCTTTTGAGATTATTTTTTCGCTGTACAGTGCTGGAAAACCCTGAGAACTACTGAGCAGTGATAGTGACAAAGAGCACTGGCTCTTGGTGGCCGACTACCAGTTTAGGAATGCAATAGGTTACACTGGTGTGTGCTTGAAAGGATGGAACTCTTTGAAGGTTTAAGATGATAAGTTCTGATGATAAATTACCTTTTTTCCC
The DNA here is from genome assembly GCF_963921795.1 of Nannobrachium achirus. Taxonomy (NCBI): domain Eukaryota; kingdom Metazoa; phylum Chordata; class Actinopteri; order Myctophiformes; family Myctophidae; genus Nannobrachium; species Nannobrachium achirus. Next base: position 59,427,913 of record NC_137815.1, on the reverse strand, counting down.
CCCACTTCTTTTTTTCCCCCCTTCCAATATCATCTTACATTATTACGCTACACTGGTTGTTGCTACACTGGTTGTTGCTACACTGGTTGTCAATCTGACAACCTATGTGCATGGGCCTTACAAAGTCAATGTAGCACAGTTGATAAGTGTTTGTGCCCCAAAGATCAGTTAATGTGCGGTGTGTATTGCAGCATCTGCGTGGGTGGGAACACGTTGGGAAGGGAGTAAGGGGTAAGAGCTCTCTGGTTGGTTGTTCAGCCCAAGATAGCTTGTTCAGAAAGCGAGAGGGTATTAAGAGCCACTTCACAGACAATTATTTATGGAAGCCACTCATTTCTGACAAAAGAACGTCATGATTAATGACAGACATCCTTTTGGTTGATATAGCTCCTGTAGCCAAGATTTGTGCAAGAAAGCTCACTCAACCAAATCCACACATTGATCTGTGCGAATGTCCTTTAATGCAAGCTTTCGGTCAGAGAACTTCTTCAAAGTAATAATTCATTACATTTAGCAAAACTATAGAAAGACAATAGTTATTACTTTATGGTATTTAAGGTCACTGTAGATGTACCTGCAAGGTTGGTTGACTGTGTGAGACTGTGGCAGGGCCCTGAGCAGTGACAATCACTGGTACATGGAAGCGGTTGTTAGAGAGGGCAGCAGCAGCACTTGCCACACTGAAAGCCTCAGCCAGAGAGTCCCAGGACTTCTTGCTAAAGATGGAATTCACCAGTTGAATGACCTGGTCCTGTGGGGAAAACATCATCTACCATCATCACCACCATAGAAAACTTTAAGCCTGGGTTATTGATAGTTTTACCATGCATTTAGCTTTGACCTTTGTTTAGCCATCATTTTCCGCAAAGTTATTAAAGATCATAAGATCACAGATCATAAGATCAGAAATGACCAAATTCAATTTGTAAGTCAATCTTTTCTCCACAGGCAATTTTTGTCTAGACTTTTCAAATCAGACTGTTTTAAATGGATGAATAATAAAATCCAAGTTAATTGTTAATTGAAAAAAATAGGAGCCATGGAATTTACCGTGTTGGGTTATCAAGACAAATTTCAAGTTGATTTTCATACCATACTGAAATGAAGGGATCCAATGGCTTCCTCAAAAATCAAACATACAGTATACCGTAGTATTCTTTAGGAAATGGCTAAACATGCCAGACAACTGGTATGCTCCTTTAAATACTATTATAACAATGAGCAGACTGCTGCCTTTAACCACTTGAATCCCAGCATCCCTATTCTGGGGGGAGGGGACGTTCGGCAAAAATAGCAGATCTGCAAGCTCAAAATATTGCAGCTTACAAATCGAAAACTTTTGGGAAGAGATTTGGTGTAGAGTGAAAAGAGTCTACCAAGTACAGTTGCAACTCAGATCTGTTTGCCAGAAGCCCAGTTATCAGTAATAGAGGGTTTAAGTGGTTAATGATGATACCTCCTTTAGGGGGGGCTCCATATCCACATGGTCAGACAGCGAATATGCAGCAGTCACAAACAGGGCAGTTGCCTCAAGTCCCTCTTCAAACTGTAGGTAGACGCCACCCAGATCATCCAGACGAGCTGTCAGGTCCTGATTTGGTGGGGGTGTCAGTCAAATATTAAACACAATAAAAGAATAACAAAATGTAAATATCATCATTTTCATTCACTAATTGGGACGGCTCCGATTTAAACCAAGAGCATTTCATGCACATGTGAATTAAGAGCAATTTGGACAGAACCACAGCACCACCACCTGCTGGGACGAATGGTAGCTCACCTCAATCTCCTCCAGTATTCCGCCGAGATCTGCCTGCTGTGAGAGGCGGGCTGCTGTCTGCAGGGCAATGGTTATGCTGTCCAGAGAGACCATAACATAATAGCACGTTAGCAAAACAAATAACTTTGCCAACATTGTCCAACTTCAGTGCAGTTGGGAGTGGACAGTTAACTATACTGTACTGTACTAGAGCATACAACATACTATTACGGTGTACGCTCTAGCCAGTGTTAACACAGACAACTACAAAGTACTCACGCCATGACATTGTCCTCCTTGTTGATGCGAGCTGCCAGGGCACCAACTGCTTCCTGAGATGCCAGCGGAAGCCCGAATGAGCTGAGCGCACTCACAGCCCGATGGATCTGAGTCACGGTCGAGTCCTCGCTAACCGCCGCCAGGAGAATGTCGCGGGTTTCATTGGACACAGGGATCTTGGGAAGGAAACGGCACAAACGCACGATGCATACATGGATTCAGGATAGGTTGCCACAATGGGAATCACAGCTATAAACATAAATTTGTTTAGATAGTAAGGTGCACAGCTATAACCATCAAACTGCACAGGATTGTTTGTTTTTTACAGAATCACAAAATAAAGTTTGGGAATTTCTATACCTCACATCCCGATAAGGCTTGACTGGCCTCAGCAGCGAAGAAGACAGAATCAAGACTCATGGGGTCAAGTTGGGACTTAAGGAACTGGCATGCCTCCTGCAGAAACAAAAACACATTCCTGTATGAAAGTGACACCAATGACAACCATTTTTTAGATTACTATGCATAAGCAATGCATTACCTAAAAATTGGACATTCTGGACATACTGCTGGCCTCATCAAGCACAATCGAGTTAGTTTATTGTTACTTATGTTGATAATATCTTGTATATTATTGTATGTCTTTAAATGTCTTGATGAATTGAATACACAGGACCACAATGGAAACAAGCCACTAGGGCTTTTTGTGTCATCTTTCTAGCATCACTGTAAAATTGTACCAGTGAGTGCACTATTTGCAAACAGTAAAATAAAGTATTCAAATCGATCAACACAAAAAGCATGAGCGCAAGCGTCTGTCTCAACTTATACAAAGATTCATGCTCTTACACTTTGATCAGGAACAGAGACTCCAAGCTTGGTCAGCCCAACGATAGAGTAGTAAGCAGACTCTAGGTCTGTGAAAGGTTGACTCAGTAGGTTCTGCAGTCTCCCCACATCTGACAGTGACAGGTAATGGGACGGTGTGAGAGCCTGGGTCCCAACAGCCAGGCTGACAAGAAACAAGCCTAGTAATCCTGAGGACAGAGTCGTGATACATCGATTTAAGATGGGATAAAAAGCAAAAGTTCTCATATTGGGGCCCTGGGACCCCCAGGGGTCCTTGAGGGAGTTCCAGAGGGTCCCCAGCTAAATGATAGTTAAGACCCAAATGGACCCTTATGGGTATGTAACTCAGAGAGGGTACAAAGGAACCAAATGGACCCGTTCATTTGAACACCCTCAAGAGTTAAATTAACATTGATTTTACAATAATAAATTGGGGTCTCAGAGATAGAAATACCATAGAAGGGGGTCCGTAGCCTAAATGCACGTCAAACTGGGGGTTCTTGAAATGAAAATGCTTGAGAATCACTGCTAAAAATCTTCTTATGGGGGTCCCTGGGACATCTTTTCAAATGGGGTCGGCGGGCTAATAAGTGTCAATTTGGTGGAAAAAGTTTGAGCACAACTGCGACTGCATTAAACACCAACCGTATTAATAAATCTATTCATTCATTGAATTAGCACAGCAGGCTTTAGCCAACTAGCTACTATACATTGGAGCGCAGCAGCACATCCCTGCGTCTGTCTTTCCAAACCATTATTATTTAAAATGGCGATTCGATCATATTGCGTATTGTAACAAATAACCACTAACAAAGACACAAATATGACCTTACATTCAAAGTTAGTTTTGATTAAATGCACTTACTTGTGTGAGCCATGTCTTGCAGGTCTAATGCAGCGTCACCAAAAACCCCACACTATTTCCGGTATTTTACAATGCGTGCTGTCAGAATGCGTCTGATATCCGGTTAGCCGTTTCTTATTTGCAAAATAAATGTATAACGATTAATATCTAAATATTTTCCCCCCAAATAGTATACACCAGTGGTGGAAAAAGTACACTCACATTTGTTGTTATTTGTAAATGTACTTTTCCACATAAAACATAGAAAACAAAATTACTAATTCTTGTTCTAGCCTTCAAGTGAGTCTTTTTTTTTACTCGTAGATTTTCATTAATGAAAAACAAAAGCAAATTATTTTGAAAATGAGTGGACCAGAAATAAATCCTCTTCCGGCACACCGGCTGTCTGTCTCTCTCTTTGTACGTTTGTACAGTACGCGATAATGTACAGTACAGCACAGGGGTAAAATGATTATTACAAAACACAAAGACGAAGATGGCTATTCATTTTGGCCTATATATCTAAAGAAAATGGTTCGAGAATTGCTGCACGGTGAACGAGGACATTTTTCCAACCAGGATATTGTAGATTTTTACAATCCATACATAGCCTACATAGGCACTATATTTTGTCAACGAATAGCATTTCTTCTGCGTTATTTGCAAATCATACTCTTGGCTCAACTTCCCTGTTACGCTTATGCACACACAGCTGAGGCCGAGCTGAGCTGACAAGTAGAAAGTGTACATACACCGGTATGCCCTAAATGGCATTGTGTACAGCGCTCTGAGCGCTGGCCGTTTCTCATTGGTTAACGTTACGTCTCATCAGTTACGTACAGCATTGGCTCTCAAAGTGGGGTCTGGAGACCCCCAGGGGTCATTGAGGGAGTTCCCAGCTAAATGATAGTTAGGAACCAAATGGACCCTTGTGGGTATGCAACTCAGAACCAAATGAGTGTACAAAATGGACCCTCACTCCGAGTTAAATTAAATTAACATTGATTACAATATAAATTGGGGTCGGAGATAGAAATACTGTTAAATGGGGGTCCATAGCCTAATGCATGTCAAACTGGGGGTCCTTGACATTAAAATAGTTGAGAATCACTGCGTGAGCCATCAAAACGATCTCTTATAGTTATGGGGTCTGTAGGGCTAATAAGTAATAAGTGTCAATTTGGGAACCACTGACATACATGTTACAGCTTCATGTCAAAAAGGGGTTTGCATTTCACCATATTTATTTTCCATTTAATCATTATGTACACATATCTTAAACAGGGCACATAACATTATAATTTAACATTTTTTTTAAAGTAATATTATCAAAATGCATTACTGCTACTTAGTGCACTATTCCAATTAGTTGTATAAACTGTATTTCAACCTGAGTGATTTTCACTATTAAAATGTCAACAGAAATGGGATACATTATGGAATGTATTTTAACTGATGGCAAATATAAAATATTAAGACAATAGTACTGTCTTTCTGTAGCATTTTACATTCATTATTCTTTACAAAATGGTTCCAAAAAGGATTACCTTCATAAATTCTTTTTTGTACCCAAAAGATGCTGAGACTGATGTATTTCAGAAATTCTGATTGAAATTATACATCATAAATTGATTAGGCTACACAGTTAAGGTATCAAGAATGTAAAAATGTACTGCTCTTAACACTGTTTTTCTACCAACAAGTTAGCCAAAAACACAAAAACATTGTTTAAGTAAAATCTTGTTATGGAGGTGATCTCCGGAGACATCTCAAGACAGGATGAGAGCCCGGTTTGGTGCATAGGTTCTTAGCGAGCGCAGGTAGCGTCTTGCTTTCTCTGTCATTATGAGCTGGTCTGCAGTTTGTCCACATACAACTATCTCCCATTCCTTGGACATCTGAAATAAGTAAAAGGGAAAGAAAAAAGTCAGCATTATTAAAGTGTGTGTGTGTGTGTGTGTGTGTGTGTGTGTGTGTGTGTGTGTGTGTGTGTGTGTGTGTGTGTGTGTTGCGCGCGCGTGGGGGGGGGTTATAAGAGTGAGACTTTCATTTGTTTGTATTTCACTGGGAACAACTCACAGGTGTTGGGGGTACCATGTTGGAACATATAGCACTATCAGTGGGTCCTAAAAGGAAACCCTGATCCAAAATGTTCTCCTTCTTGCTGCAGAATGAAGACGACATGTTCAGAGAAACGCAATGTGAAGGCTCTTCCTGTAAAGGGAAAAAAGTAAAGAAAAGAAAAAGTAGTTAAGAAAAAATTAGAGGCATGCATGTAAAAAAATATACTGAGAGGCAGTACATTTAAATCCTCATTTTACCTTTATGCAGTGTTTGGGCTCTGACGTAATTCTGGCCGTCACCATCTCATTGCAGTCCATGACGTCCATGGCTAGGGATTTACGCACTTTTTTCATTGGGCGCCGATTCTGAGAACAAAAGAAAATCCAACCTTTTATTTGACAAGCAATATCTGTGATTCATTAACATTTAAACATGACTTAATTTACACCAGTAAAACATGAGCTTGGTTGACAGTTTGATGAGTATTTTTGTGATAAGTAGACCTGGTCGATATATTGATATTGTGATACAAGACTAGATTTGGGATATTGAAATTTAAAGAAAATAAAGGTTACACACAAAAAGAAAACCAATTCTGCGTTTTCATAATTTCTCACACACTCTGGTGAGCCGCCATCATCATCAACATTTTTATCCTGTATCCAGTAGGAGTTCTCACACCTCATTGAAGCTATTTATTAAGCATTCATAGCCTTAGGCATTATGATGGCTGATGCCTATAGAATGACATTAAGGTAGCTCTCCACTGCACCTTACGTTGGTGGCAAGCTACAGTATGTCGGCTTTCGACCGTCGGATAGCAGCAGGCTTGTTGTTGAAAAAGACATCAAGCCATGGGCTATTTTTCAGCACCATATTAGCCGTCTGTCTATATAGGCTCTCAGGTGCATTAAGCAACTTTTTTTCACACCTTCCAAACAACTGATCTCCTGATTTCATTCGACTGCCAGTCTGTAGTAGTCTGTTTGGTGGAGTGTCTCATACTCACCAACAGTCTGTGTCTTTTCCCAGGAGGCGTCTGATCTACCACCTCCAACGAAATCCCAGCCTCTTTCAATATTACTTCATTTATGTCCTCCTCGTTAGGTGTCTGAGGCTAAGACATAATTTCAGGGGAATCAGCAACTAGGGATGGGTATCAACAAAATACCAATACCAAAATACCAATACCATATACTGCTTGAGAAAGGGGTGAACCTACACTCTAATAGTGGTCAACTGTCTATCAATGTGTGTTGAATATGATGATATTCATTTTGCATCACTGTTGCTTCAATGCCCCATATAAGGATTTACAGGTAATGGCAGGTATTATAAAATATGAAATATAACCACACTGTTCTTTACATGTGTGTAAAATGTACTGGCATGTTGTTCATGAAACTATTAGAATAACTAGCCTATAGTTCAAATTGAATGTCTACTTGAAAGTAGTTACCAACCTTTTCGCATACAAGCATTGCATACACAAATAAATTCTTTACTAAAAACAGATTCAAATTGGCTTTCACTTAAAGGCAATTGCAGATGTGGAAGGTTAGCAACTGCAGTTCCACCAAAAAGGAGGAACAATGAATGTGAGTCAGTGAACACAGCCCAAAAACTAAATGCCGGTCTTGCTTTGGAGTCTATTTGCTGCCCTCTCATGGTCATAAATTGCATGTTGCAGCATTAATACAAAACTCTTGGTTTGCAAATCACAAGTAAAAGCCAAGGTTAATAAAAGGACAATTAACTGCATGCACAATTATAATAAACCAATTTGCCAGACAACACATTTAACTGGAAATGACACGTTTGAGTAAAATGTGTTATGTGTGTCTGGTACTCACCAAAGGTTGCAAAGAGCCATACTTTGCCATTGCATTTTTGAACGGTGTTGGTGTGCGAGGCGTTGCATGGAGCTCTGATTTGTTTTTGGGCGTAATAAACCTAAATAATAGAAACACAGTGTAAACAAATGCAGAATGACAGTAACACTCATGTCTTTCAGAGTTACATGCAGGATGACATACGCATCATTCTGAACAAGGGGCGACTTCTCCCTCTGTAGTGGCGTGGTAACAATGGCCTTTTGGCTGCAGACCGGGGTGGACGTGAGGGACGGGTTCTCCAGGTCATGGGTGTCCTGTTTCGTCCACATGTTGAGGAACTGAAACAACACATTAGTAAGCAGACTGCATTGTGTTGTGTTGCACTACATTGCAGTTAAGGATGCAACAAGACTGAAGAGCATTACTTGCGATGGAGAGAAGGGCAGGATTTTAACTGGAGTGCTCTTGGGTGTCATGGAGTTGCTGGAGTTGGGAGACAGGACGATGCGCCTGCGGCTTCGGCGGTTGAGTATGGATGGCGGAGTGACCTGGGGCGATATGGGGATGAGCTCCCCTCGGTTGCCCTTCAGTTGCTCCTGAAGGGCGCTGCCCTCCAGGCGGAACTGGAGACGCTCAGGGCTTTGATTTTCCTCGAGCAGATCATCAAAGGCAGCCAGGTTGCACCACCCATCAAGGTCCTGACGGGAACGATTTTGACATGTTAGTATCGCATGCAGCAGTGCTCGGTGGCGTTAGAGCAGGGGTTCCCAAACTGTTTTGTTTCAGGGCACCCCATAAATATTTTTTTAATCCGAGGCACCACTACATTATAATTTTCACTCCCAGCACGTTGTCGGGTGGAAACCTTGTATGTCCAAAACCGTTCGATTTCTATTTATCATCTATAAAATGTACTAAACTAGTGACAACAGCAGATTTACAAGCACACAACGCCTCGCGATCACTAGTTTTGTGCGACAGTCTTGTAGGCTATGATGAAGTAGCCTAGCTGGAGCTAGACTTCATCCCCACACATGTTAAAACATGGAGGGTTTACTAGTTACTAGTTAGCTGCATTGTATATAGGCTGGCCCCAGGCTAATGATGAAGCAGGTCTTTGCTTTACCAAAAGACGTACACATTTGAAACTTGGAGATACAAGGTTTCTGCCAGACAGTGAAGATATTTTAGTGATTATGTTGCGAGGAAAACGTTGAGATTATAGCCATTTTGGTTAGATGTGACTGAAAATAACTTTGTACTTCAAGTTTAAAATGATACTAAATATTTAAGTGTCCAAATAAATTCCAAATATTATCAAATTATCTCACGGCACCCCTGGACTGCGTGTAGCTGTTTACAGGTTGACTTGAGGCAGATCGCCTCCCGCCCCGCCTCCCTGTTTCTCTGTCTCAACACTCGCTGGCTAAAATGACTAAATTGTTCTCCTGCAAGCGAGTGTTGAGACAGAGAGAGAAACGGGGAGTCGGGACAGGGGGGCGATCTGCCTCAATCAAGTCAACCTGTAAACAGCTACACGCATATGCTACTGGTGAGCATGAGGACCTGGGTTCGGATCTGACCCTTTCTTGTCTTGCGTCTCTCCTTTCTCTCTACACTCACCTACTACATATATAAAAAGGCATGCAGGCACTGTGATAAAAAACGTTTTCATTCTCTGACTGAGCACACATCGTCCTCAAGGGAGGGAGGGGCAGGGAAACTCAAAGTGTGTGACTTGAGACGTGTGTTAAAGCATTATTACCCCATCTACCAAGTCCATCACTTCCTTCAATGCCGGGTCAGTGGGGTAGAGAAAACCAGCACCGTCCACCACCCAATTGGTGACATTTGTTTCTCCTGAAGCATTGGGCTGAATGGGCTCAGTTTTGATGCTCAACCCATCCTTTGCTTGTTGGGAAGAGGCAGCATTTGAAGGGACTGCCTCCACTGGTTCTGCCTGCACTGGTTCTGACTCCACTGGTTCTGCTTGCACTGGTTGTGCCTCTTCTGGTTCACTTTTTATAATGGTAAATGTAAATGTTTGAGTTTCCTGTGAGTGTTAAAAAAATAAAAAGGAGTTATGAGAATACTGAAATAAAAGTTAGTTATGTACATCCTTATAAACGCTTGACAATGTACACGTATCAGAAAATAAATAGGTCTGCACAAACAGCATGATGCTGAGTGAGTCCATTCATGAAATCAAAGCAACAATATTGCAAATGTAGAGTGTATGATGTTCTACTGACAGGTCTATTGACATTAATTTATTATAATACAAAATTCAAGCTATCTCGACTCTTCTCTTACTGGTGGAGACGTGTTGTGCTCTTCTTGGTCCATGTCTGCGACACCTTCGGAACAGTGGGGGGCTTCAGAACAATGGGGGGCCTGTGACATCAAGTTGAGGCATTTAATTCATCGTCACAAATGACACCTTGCAAATCAGCATATATCACTGGAAAAGAAGCCCACCTGCTGTTCTTTATTTATGCGGGCTAGAAACTCCTCGCGTTCACTTGGTTTAAAGACCACCCCGGCATAAAAGCCCATCTCCAACTTGCGTTTAATGGTAGAATTCCAATGATTCTTCACAGCATTATCTGTCCTGTGAAAACACAGCAGCAAGATGTGTGAACTGTTGCGACAAAAGAAGGCTAGAAACACAACCACCCTAAGGACTACAAACCATGGATTGAAACATCTAGACCTACTGCACATACAGTATGAAACAGAGCTGCTACCTTTAAATGCATTTTGAGAAAGAATAATGCTGCTATTTGTTCCAAAAGCTTTATACCCTGTGTTTATATAAAATGTCACAATGCGACATAGCTCTGTTTACACAATGCTGTACCCCCTCCAACTGCATATATATGTTCCCCATTTTCAACTGTTTTTATTTAATTTGTGACACTTGCTTTGGCAATGTAAACGTATCATGCCAATAAAGCTCCTTTTAGTTGCATTGAATTGAAAATAAAGCTTAATATATATACAACCCAAATCAATTTCAAGCTCATGCAGATCACCACAAGAGGAGGGCACCTTACCTTCCAGGAAGCAGCTTGGCAATCTCAGCCCAGCGGTTTCCAAGGATGTTGTGGGCCTTGTAGATTACGAGATCTTCCTCGGCCGTCCAGGAGGACTTCTTCACGTCAGGGTTGAGGTGGTTGTGCCAACGCTCTCGACACTGCTTTCCGAGTCTGCCTTTCAGATGCTTGGCTACCAAGGCCCACTGTTTATTGCCATAGAGGTTGACAAGCTCTATGACCTGACAAGAGAAAGTACATCTGAGAATTGGTCACCAGAGCCAGATACCATTAGTTGAGGTATATACTGTGCAATTACATGCACCAGGGTCTTTGAATTGAAGTTTGGTCACAGTAAACATAAGTATGAAGCACTCACACAATCATTTCAAGCATTTCATTAAGAGTGACATAAGTTCCTGTTTATGTTTGTTGTTTTTCTCAGGTCAGAGGGGCTTATTGTCAGTATCATTTGATATATTTCCTAGAGCACACCCACTAATTATCCAAATTAACAAGTTAACCCAAAAATCTGTTAATATTACAGACAAACAGCTATTTGTTGAATATTGCTTTGCTGGCCAATATATTGCATTTACCTTTTCATCCTCCTCTTTGGTCCAAGGCCCTTTGACCAAATCTGGATCCAAGACCTTAAACCAGCGGTGCTGACACTGCTGTTCTGTGTGATTCTGCACATGAAATCAAATGTTTAACAGCAACAAAACAAAGACAGAGACTTTCAGAGAGATCTTAATATGGTTACTATATACAAAGAAATATTATTCAAACTCACTTGTATGAAGCTAGCAATGTATTTCCAATCATTGGGTCCTACTTTTTGAACCAGAGCCTTGACACTGTCATCCTGTAAATGTGATCAAAATAGGCAGAATTGTCTTAGAACTTAGAAGATATACTGTGTTTTAACATTGGTGACATAACTGAGCGTGTCAGAAACCGTGATGGCCATTTGCAGGAAGGGTGGGACATTCACCTCTTCTTGTGTCCATTTCACCTTCGCTTTTCCACAGTCTCTCTGTTCTGCTACATCAGAATCAGTGTCATGGCACATGGCTTCCTCGCCATCCTCACTGAGAAGAAAATACACTGTGATTAACATGTACAGACAAAGCTGATGAATAAAAAAAGTCACTGCCACTTGCTGGTTACTTAGACAAGTCTGGCTAGACTAACAACAAGGCAGCATCAGGTTTGATGCTAACTTTAGCATTTGTGACTTCACTTGGCCAGTTGTTGGCCTTTTTATTGGCACAATATCTGGTTTAGCTAGTGTCAAACAGCAGCAGATCTTTAGTTTATATAGCTACAGAAAGACACCGATTATTGTTAGACTAATTAGTCTGTCTGCTAAATATAGCTCTTATGTGCGCCGAAACTGGCGGCACGGCATTGTTGATATCCGAAACTACTAACCCCAAATCAATGAAAATCTATAGTCTACTAAAGCCTTACCCCAGTTTGATGCCGTGATCATGCACACTGACTATGTACATTGATCATGTACATGTTAGCATGATGATCGCTAATGTTATTATTAATAAATATAATCCATTCAGCTTACCCGCGCCCCGACCGCCAGGACATTTCCACTGTTTTTGCTGACAATCGAGCAGTAAACGTAAGAGTTCTTCTCCTTTGCACGTCATACGCATGTAATTTCAGAACTATATCGTTAGATCTAATAACTGGTTTAGTGAATTATAAATACCGCTTAGCCGCATAGCTAATGCTGTTGTTGAGTGACCGCTCCACAGTTGAACTGAACACTGAACAGTCCGCTCAGCTGGAAGAACAGCTTGTTGTCCGCGCTCAACATTTTACATCTCGCGCCTACGGAAACCGGATACACTAGAGAGTGACGTATAGACTAGAAAACGTCCATTAAATAAATAAATAAAACATCTGTCATTTGAGTTTATTTCAGAATAATAACGTGTCTGATGTGTCACTGAAGACTAAACATATTTTCTTTTTAGATTTTAACCACGTATATAATGTATTATAATAATAATAATACAAATATATTTTTGACAGTTTGTAAATGCAATCTGGGAACCCATTCGGTATCACTAGACTTTGTGGTCCGCTTTAGGAAAAGGTTAGCTCTGGTCCATCGCGTCTCCTCTCCTCCCGGAGACGCTCTGACAGACCCGTCGGGAAACGCCTGGACTCGAGATTGTCGGCCCCTCCGAGCGCTCAACATCAGTCAAAATAAACTAAACTACTTCACTACTCACCAAACCAAAGATAGTTTTGCGTTGCTGAAAGTCTATTCTCCGCGGTGGTAAACCTCTCAGCACCTCACCTACTCTGTAAAATACATTATGTTTGTCATGAAATAAAACGCACACACCTCAGGCCACCTAGCGGCCACCGCAGATACAATGGTTCACAACCCGGAAATAAGCGGCGGTCGAGTTGGATGCACTTTATTTCATGCCAAAAATAATGTATTTTACAGAGTAGGTGGGGTGCTGAGGGGTTCACCACCGCGGAGAATAGACTTTCAACAGCGCAAAACGACAGTTGGTTTGGTGAGTAGTGAAACGGTTTTGTTTATTTTGACTGATGTTGAGCGCTCGGAGGGGCCGACAATCTCGAGTCCAGGCGTTTCCCGACGGGTCTGTCAGAGCGTCTCCGGGAGGAGACGCGATGGACCAGAGCTAGGAAAAGGTGAAGGAAAAAAAAGAAGAAAACAATTAGTTTCAATTCAATTGCGAATCAATTAGTTTAGTCTCGATAGTCGCGTCACAGGTCAGGATGAAAGATGGATATAGATGGACATACCAACCAAAATAAATACACATTTTCAGTTAGTCATACTTGCATTTTAATACAAGGGGAATCATTTTGGCGATGCACGCCACCGGATGTTTCGGTCACTGGTTCCGATCCCCTGATGACGTAATGTTATTTCCGCTTCGACCGGATCAGAAACCCGAACATCTTATTGATCCCAAGCTAGTGTTAAACGGCTGTAGACAGAGCCATCATCACGGATTCAGAACAGGTGGGTTTAAATTGGGAAATTCAGTTGTCACGGTTGTTCGTAGAAGTAACAGCTGGGTCTCCATCGACAGTCAACGGCCAAAAGAAAACATGGAGAACAGTTTAGGTAAGTTAAACGTTTTGTGTGTGTTTACATCGGGCACATCTTATGTATTTTGTTGGAGGAAAACAAAACTATCAAGTTTCATCATCATACCCAAAGTACTTTTCCATTGTGTTCTCATTCAGTTGAGTGGTCTATATTGTAATTGCAATGTTTAATGTGCTATATTTCCATCCTAGATTTGAAGAGCTTTGAATGCATCTCTCCAGGGGAACTCGATAAGAATTTCTTTGGGGACAGTTTGTCACTAGAGTCATCTTCAAAAATATCAAATGACTTAATGGTGACTGAGAACTCTGAAGAGAAGCCGTCTTCGGTTGATCAGTCCTCGGCTAATGTGCTTCCACTGCTTTGCCTGAAGACGCCTCAAGTAACCAAAAGCCTCACTGTGCCAGCAGCTGTACTGTCCTCCACACCATGCGAGATGACCAAACAAGCCAAAATATGGGACATCTCTGTCATCAAGTCAGATATGAACAGCCCCAAACCCACCGAGGAATTGAGCACTATGGAATTCAACTATAGTCCCGGCCAACATCTTATATCCACATCAGTGGCTGATATGTCTTCCATTCTGGGATCTGGAAGCTTCAATCCAAACAAATCTGCAGCACCAGGAGGAGAATCAAGCCTCAGCACTAGTGGTTGAAGCTGAGGCCCTATGCATGGCAGGCTGCCATAATGTGACACTTTCTTCACATGTGTTCTATTTTGTGTAGCAGAGCCATCCAGTGAACCAACATAGCAGCACCCTGACTCTGTTGACTACAATGGCACAACCACCAATTAATATAAGTGGTAACAGCTGTGAAGGAAGTAACATCCAGTCCTATTTCACAACAATATGGCTGTCAGGCATATGAGAAAGTGGTACTTGATTATGGTATACTAGACATGTTGTTCTTGACATAAAACCTTGGGCATGTTATGCTTTACCTAAAACCTTTGTTGGCTTAAACTATTTACAGTATCGATGCATCAAGCAATTGTCTTGGCCTCTGATTTGTTTTGGCCATACCCACCCTGCACTTCTGTTACCAAGTTTAATAAAGTTAATGTATTTTCTAAGATTTTGAATAAAGTTGTTATGTAAATTCACTTTATTGGATAATGTATTGTTGTACAGTAAACACTTACAAAATATATGTGGAGATATAAAATGTTACAAGACCATTTCATTTGTAACAAGTTTGTAGGTACAGACAAGCATTTACAAAATGATTGATAAGATGTGTGTAGAACCTCCAGAAATTCTGTTATTTGATGTAGGTCGATTCATGTCACAAGCTTTTCACAACAAAAGAAATCACATTTTAGACATTAGAATGGGGAAAAGTGTGCCCCTGTGTCAATATCATTCTCCTGTAGGGAAAGAATGGTCAAATTAGTCAGGCATTCAACAAATTAAAACCTTTTCTATTGTGGGTGAAATGAATATGGGATAACTCACCTGATTGAGTTTCTTGAACTCCACAACCTGGAAGAAAATGTGCTCCAATATGTGTTTGGCATCTCTCTGATCTTTGTCCAGCTTCCCAGTAACTCCCAGAATTTCACCACATTTCCGTACATAAAACTCAAGATCGTCGTCAGAACCTGGGGAGGGGGGCATGCAGAACAAATATGGAATAGGGGTGCTACTGCAGTTACAATTTAAGATTTTAGAATTTCATTCAAATATTTTACTTACATTTGTTGGTGAGCTGTGCTAAGCGCACTTTCTCTGAAGAGAAGGTTTCATCCAGATCAAAAAGATCTAGCATAGGTGGAGGCAAATCCCTAAAGGCAGGTGGAAAGACCTAGAATAGAAAACATCTACTTTTAACTTTTCAGACATATATGTGTCATTAGTAAAGTTTGGCCATTGTATAGAGCATCGCAGCGGAAGTGGATTCCTGGGGTCACTTAATATTCCCCATTCATTTTCGCCATAGACTTTTACAAAAATATTTATAACAATTATGTTAAGCCTCGAACCAAGCCATCCAGGATGGAGGTGAATCATGATCATATAACCTTTGATCCTATGTGATGAAAACATATTTTAATATTACATTATTTGATATACTACATTTAATAACTACCCTTTGTTTAGCGATTTTCAAAATGTTCTTTTCATAGAAAAAAAGGTTATATGATCATGATTCACCTCCATCCTGGATGGCTTGGTTCGAGGCTTAACATAATTGTTATAAATATTTTGGTAAAAGTCTATGGCGAAAATGAATGGGGAATATTAAGTGACCCCAGGGAATCCACTTCCGCTGCGATGCTCTATTGGCTCTGTATGTTGTGCTGTTTTATTCTCTCCCTTGACTGAGTGATAATTACTGAGTAGTTGTCCTGGTTGCTGATGCGTCTGGGAACATCAGCTCCCAGGATATAAAGAAGCCAACGGCAGTCAGCTGAAACTAGCCTATAAGCCTTTATTAATGCTTTTCTCTCCTGTTTTGTCAGTGGTGTTGTGTATTCACACCTTTTATGTAGTGTATGTTCTTAGGGAAGTTAGTTTGTATTGGGTTTAGCTTCTTCCTTTTTCTTTCTAAGATTAGTTTTTGGGGCTTTTATGCCTTTATTCAATAGGACAGTAGACCAACAGGAAATGGGGGGGAGAGACAGGGAGCGACACGCAGGAAAGGTTGTCGGTGTCGGGAATCGAACCGGCGACGCCGTCAGGCATCAATGCCTATGTGGCAGTGTCTTATGTGGTATGTGCCTGGACCAGTAGGTCCATTGGACTAAAAATCTACTGTGTTGGTCATCCTTGGGGCAAGGACACCATCTATTAAAACATGTGAATCACTGGTTTCTTTCAAAACTGGCCTGAAAAATCAGGAGTCCACAAGGGCGTGCAAATTCCCATAGAAAGGCAGTGTCATTCACTGCTGCCGCTTTTTCTCTTTTGTACAGCGTTTTGTATTTGTTGATGACGTGTTTATCACATTCCTAAAACAATAATTCGATTACAATGAATTTACCCCCATTGATTCCGGATCCAGAATCAATGGGGGTAAATTTACTATAATTAAAAATGTGTCATAGGAATGTGATAAATACAAAAAAAATATTATTGAACGTAGTATCCATGGGGTGAGTCAATCAATTGGAAAAAAAAAAGTCATTTTGGGGGTGAACTACTCCTTTAAATGTAATACATGAGACCACAATGGAAACAAGTCATACTGTAAGACAGACGTTGGTCAGAAGCTCCTAATGGCTAGGATGGGTCAAATGTAGAGGATACATTCTGGGCATGTGTAAATATCCATGGCAAAATAGATCAAAGTATGGCAGGATGCCTGAAATAAACTTACAGCAGGTTGTAGCTGTGGCAGAGGGGTCTCAAACTGTGGTGTGATCAGTTGGAGGGGTTCGTGTTTTACATTAAGCTGTTTATAAGAGCTGTGGAACAAAACATTTGTCAGGAAAAAAAAGAAACGTATCAGGAAAAGGTCCACCACATGGCAATGATGGTGTTGATGTTTCCAAGTGTATCTTAGTTTCTAACCTGATTACTTGCGGCAAAGTGTTGTTTGACAATTTGAACACAGACATATCAAAGAGAGAGGTGAAATCCCTTGGATTTTCATCACCCTCTTGCAAGCAAACTCGAAGTCGTTCTGACAAGCCCCCAGTATCTGGTAACATGTTGTAATCTGTGATCTAGGAGAAAAAGAAAGGTCAGCTCAACATGGATCAAAATACATTAAAAATGCACCAATTAAAAAAACTCTTCACCTCTGGGTCCTCTGCATCAATCTGATTCAGCTGAATATTATCAGTCATGAGCCACTGGAAGACAACATCCTGGAATAAGAGAGGGATTGTCAGGCCAAAAATCACCACTCAAATGGTTCCAAACAATGGCAAGATAAAGTTATTCTGTCAACTACTCAAATGGCGCTTTGGTCATAGGGCTGTCACAATTATTACATAATCGTCTAATCGCAATTATTTGAGGTAATCGCAATTATTTTGCATAATCGTTTCCATGTTGAAAAATGTTCATATATGTTCAAACATTTTCAAAAACAGTGGAAATAGCAGCTATTTCCACTATCAATGTTCTTTTTTAAGTATAAAGTTGTCAAAATATGTCAGTCATTTCTTTGTTCTGCTATATTTATTTTAGGTTATGTGTCATATCTGCAATGTGCAACTTCAAAGCCTACAAGCCAAACAGAAATGTAATTGTAAACGACAAATACACACTTAAATTGTTAATCGCAATTATTTGAGTGACAATTAATCGTCATGTAAAATGTCATAACTGTGACAGCCGTATTTGGTCATCATTTGTATTCACCATTATTTTACTGTTCTCCTCTTTGTCCAGGTATTGATCGCTGAACATGTGACAGGAACCCAGCACTGCCAGTTTGCCACCCTCCTTTATTACAAAAGATGAGACATATCGTTCAAATGACCTGACAAGAACATATTCACCACTCACCAGAAATATAAGATTGACAAGAGAAGGGAAAATGTATCATGCTTCTCACCTTGACCTCATAGAAGGCCAGGACAGGCCTATTGAGTGGGAAACAGACTGAACCAGTCGAAAGAACAGCAACAGCAGGCTTCATTACACTCAGGGTCGCACCATATGGGTATACAAACGAGAGAGCCCTGCATGAAGACAACATCATGTATTAAATGGCAATCCTTGAAGCAGTAGGGCCTCTATTGATGATTTACGTGCGTTTCTGAGTCGGCTGAAGCGGACGTTCGGCAGAATCGGCGCGGCGACTCGCTCACCTGAGCTTGCTTGCCGGTGCCCCTCGTGGCTCAAGTGTGCCTCTGCCGTCGTAACAGTTTATTTTAACACAAGAACTGTCGTCCCAAAACACGTCTAACGCCTAACTACTTTCTAACTTAATGTTTGGGGCGGTAGTCTGTTCTCAACAAGCAGAGCGAGCGTTCCGCACCCGCGGGCCGAGTGTTCCACTAGAATAACCACTTGAATCCTAGCGTCCATATTCTGAGAACTTTAGCCAAAAATAGCAGATCTACAAGCTCACAACTCCTCGCAGCGTTGTGAGCTTGTAGTTCGGCTATTTTCGGCAAAGAGGTTCGAAGCAGAGGGGGAAAAGCGCAGACTAAGTACAGAGTGAAAGGTCAAGTTTATTAAGTATTGACGGTTCAAGTGGTTAAATATCTGAAAACACAAATTGACATGAATCCAAAATACACTGATGATCGTGCTGTCAAGCAATGAAACTATATGGAATCTATGAAAAGGTTATGCGTGGGTCCCTGCTTCATCTCTCAAACAAGGGGTCCTTGGCCTGAAAACATTGAAGACCCCTGGACTCTAGTCTAGAGTATAAAACAATACAAAAAGGGAAAAATACTTACTGGGCATTATTTCCAACACTTTCATCTTCAATGATCCCTGTCACCACTTTGCCTGCAGCCCGACTGATTTCTCTAAACAATGTGAAGAAGAATATGACTAAGATGAAATGGGTAACCTAACAGGCAGTGGAAAAACTCCTTCTAAATAAAACTACACAAAACAAAACGAATCAACAAAACGAGTCAAATCTGACCTTGTAAAAACATTCCTCATCAACTAACCTGTTCAACACACCATTTGACACCAGTGCTTCTTTAGGATGGAAGTACTTGTAGTAGACGTTCCTTACAACAGCATCTATAGTAATTTTGGAGAGAAACTCAGACATTATAAAACAAAATCTCCAATAACATAGAAATCACCCATAATTACATTATTGAATTGTGCTAATAATAAAATAAACGTGTTTCTTATGCACCATTGTTGACCATTATTCCAAACTCCTCCAGAAGAAAGTTGATATTTGTGTCATACTTCATTTCTCCTCCTTCACCAAGCATCACAAGGGCATTCCCTCCTCCATCCAAGTACTGCTTCAGCACCTCCAGCTACAATACAATGGTATATAAGTGTGAAATAACATTAAAATTAAGAGATTTGGTGGTAAATTAAAAGCAACTACAAGAAATAAAAAGCAACTACCAGCAATTGACAATTGGATGTTATATTGATGTAAGTGTACAAATCCTTTTGGCTGACAAAAGGATAATCTAAATAGCTGTTTAAACTGCTTATATAAAACTCTACTGTGCCTGCCAGTACAAATACATCACCTCTGATGCAGTGAACTTTTCTCTTGGACCAGCAGTTATCCACAACTTGACACCTCTCAGCTTCTCCAATGACAGTTCTTCCTTAATACTTAAGGAAATGAAAGGGGTTTACTTTAACTAAAAAAAAAATCTTTTCTTTTTTACTAAATTAGACAGTAGCAGTCATACCTCCAAAAAAAACAACCTAGTTTATGAAGTTCCAAGAAGGCAGTCAAGACAAAATTGATAGATTAGTATTGCTATATGTTCAAGTTCATACCTCTGGATCTTCCATTGTGCTCTTAACCTTTTCTGCAGGGACTTGTATCCGCTGTTAGCTGTAAACAACTCTCTTTTGGAAGCATTAAAGACAACAGTGTTACGCTGCTCCTTGTCCATTCTTCATTTGTTACGCCACTGTAGTGACCTCAGTAACTGATCAAGAATTATCAGTTATATCAACAGATCTACAACAGAAATTATAGCAATTAGATCATCCTTCCCACCTTATTCAACACACTGCAACCCATCGGGTAGTAGTAGTAGTAGAATCAGAAGTTTATAGCTACATTAGCTAACATTGCTATTATAGTCTGACAAGAATGTTCTCATTACTGAAATATTACTGTGAAGAAACAAACTTTAATACTTAGATAAATTAGGCTGAATAACACCAGAGATTAGGTCTGATTTCTTGCCATGATGACCGATCAAGCTCACACACATACAGTAGGTATGTCTGCAAGACAAGTACAACCAAGGTTTCTAGTGCCAAACAAGCTAACTTAAAGGGCTACATATGATAGGACTGACGAGTACGTTGGCATTCGATGAGTTAGTTAGTTGTACTAATATCCCCGGTTTTACTGACTTATATTAGAAATCAAATAACGGACTAAAAATACTTAATCGTTAACAGAGAACCGTGTTAATCAAAAGTCTAATTTAGAGTGCGTTCGTTACCTTCCATCTCTCTCTTGCAATGTTCATAATGCATTATGGGAAAAAAAGAGTAACCATGGGCGCTAACGGCCTAGCAACCACGACTAACCTTGCGTCACCAGGCTTGTCAACACGACTGACAGCAAAATATGGACGCACCATCTTCTGCGATAGACATAACACGCACGTTATATTAATTATAATCAAACGTGTTAAGGCCCGTTTTAAACATATCACATTGATTTGGCTGGAAAACTTGTAACATTACCCCATCGTAAATAATAACACTGTAATAGCCCCTTTAGGTTTATCCTTTTTATATTCCAATTAATTAGGAGAATAAAAATGTCTCCGTTTTTATTTTTGTGGTGGGCATATATACCTTGCTCATTTGTTTGCATTTGCATCACCAATGTCTAATATCAAAATAAAAAACGTACTCAGACCTCACTCGGGTGTCCTAAGGTTAAAACTTCAGATATCTATTTGAGTCTATCGCCATTTAATTTTTCAACAAAATTCATAGTTAACTTCAATTTGGCAATCATGGCTACTCCAAGCCCAGGGGAAAATTGAGGGGCATTTATTTCTGTAAGACTTGATATCCTCAACAGAAATCAGGTAAACAAATTAGTTTAGTCCACCCTTTTCAGCAATAGAATTTTCAACACAGAAACAAGAGCAGGATACACCAGCGTCTAGTCCTCATTCCATCAATTTGATAATAGTAAACCCCATATTTTACAATCTTAATAGTGGGATTTGGAGTAGGGTACGATGTCCATTACTTAGCAGACGCCAAGCAACCATCACAAATTTTCACCCAATATATTTTTGTGGAAGGGGGAGGGACAAAGACAGCCAGAAGGCAATGAAATTGTGTAGTTTTATTGAAACAAAACAGATGGTTTCAAAACCCAAATTCAGCTTTGCAGAGGTCAATGGTTTTCAACATCATCAACTCCAAACATGCATTGCATTGTGAATGCAATGCGCAGTCTGCTCCTACAAACCTCCATTTAACGTCTCAATTAAACATGTACTACACTTTTTAAAAACATAAACAAACCAGCTTTCTGTTCATCAGCTGCTGAATCGAGGGGAAACATTTTTCCAATTGCCCTAGCACATTGAGCATCAATTTACAGAATATGAATGTGAATGCAAAATAATTTACAATGCTATTAGAGAGGAAAATAGTTAAAAACCAAGCAAGACCCTTTTCAAAAGTAATAGCTTGTTGATAAAAGACAGATTTTATCTTCTCATCTTTATCAACGGTTCATAGTAGAAATCATTTTAGATCTTTCAAAATCTAAAAGTACATCAGCCTATGTTAAATGTGTCTGATGGTGGTGAACCGCTGTTTATTCTTTACAAATCAATTAACTTCAGTATGTCACAATAATGGTGGTCAGTCTTGAGATGCTGATCTGGACCTGGAGCGTGACTTGGAACGCGATGGGGAGCGAGAGGCCGACCGCCTAGCTGGGGATTTCGAGGGCCGGCGGTCCTCCATGGGAGATGGAGACTTCGAGGCAGACTTGGCAATCCTCTCTGAGTGGGATGGAGAGCGGCTCGGAGACTTCTTACCGGCAGACTTCTCCTTGGACCGACTTCGGGACTCTCGCTCGGCCTTGGTTTTGGATCGGCTCTTGGAGCGCGACTTCCGGGTGTCAGAGCGAGAGCGTGACTTGTTACTCTTGGAGCGACTGCGGGACTTACGAGTGCGAGAGCGAGACTTCTCAGCGGACTTGGAGTGAGACTTTCTCCTTGATCTAGAGTGCGACCGGCGCTTGTTGCGGGATTGAGAGCTGCAAAAGAAATGCAACAACAAAAGGCACATTTAAAAAACAATTTTCTTCCACATTTACGTAGATCATAGATTGTAGTACTTTTGTCAGTTAGTACCAGAGGTGCTAGGATCCATATATATCCATATTTCCTGATAAAAATTTAAGGTTTTAATAATCACAATGTGAGAAATGACAGGTCTACAACCGCATAAGATGTTTGAGATGTGGACATTCATTAAACACATACCGAGAATGAGACCTGGAGCGGGAGCTCCTGCTTCTTCTGCTCCTGCTGCGAGAGCGACGCCTGCTACGAGACCTGATGTGTCAAATATAGACATCAAAACTTGTCATAAAGATACAGGGAATACAACGCAAATGAAGAAAGCCTCTTTCAAGCCTCGCTCGTTTACCTGGACCTGCTTCCAGAATAAGAGCGACGGCGCCGAGGTTTGTCTTCCACCAGACGGATCTTCCTCCCATTGATGTCGGTGCCGTCCAGCTTTTCGATGGCCCGCTTCAAGTCGGAACGGGATCGAAATTCGATGACTCCTTCATTGGTTCGTTCCTTGTGAGCATCTGCGTAGGTTACCTCACCAGCTTGGCGCATGAAATCCTATAAATAAAGATATATGTACATTTTAATAAAAGATCACTTAAAGCAAGACAATTATTTTACAGTTTTTTTCTCCCTTCCTCTACATACTTCTGGCTATTGGTAATTGATATAATGCTGTATCTGAGATGCTAAGCTGTCCATTTTAATACTAAGGTTCAGTACAATTTAAGCATTCAGGAAAGTGCAAATCTACATGAACCCTAGTCAACTCAGTTGTCCCACTGCACCATTACAGACGCTGAGTGAGCATGAGTTTGACAGCATTGCATTTGTCAGCTCTCACCTTGAGGTCCTGCCAGCTGCACCTGCTCGACAAGTTCTCCACAATGAGGCGGTATTCTGTGCGTACTGGAGGCCCATACTTCTCCCGCCCGGTGCGGCTTCTGCTGCTATAGCCACCACTACCTTTAAAGAACACACAGAGATCAAACATGACATCAGCCCCATCATGTAAAGCGTTTTTGGGTACTGAGAAAAGCTCTATATACATTAGAGATTATTATTTGTCTTATCACAATTTCATATTGAACCTTGACACCTGTATTTGTGCGGTGCCTTCAGTTTTAACTCAGTAATAAGGCTAGTGGCTACCAGTCAGTGCCAATAAGAACTATCTGGAGGCATTAGAGACCAATAGTTTCAAAATCCTCACAGGGCAAGAGATGGGGAGTTAATTTGGATAAGTAATCGCCAGGGGATACCTTTATGCATAAATCCACCCTTATTTTTTCCCCAAATGTTATTCCTATGTGCATAGTCTAATTCATTTGTGAACATAAACTCTCACCCACAGCTAGAAACTAGAGAACCAACAACCAAGAGACAAATAAAATAACACACGATTATGAACTTCAGATTTACTTTCATTTAGAACAACTGATTCCTATTCATTGTCAATAGCATCATTAGAGTTTCGTTCCATTTCTATCCTTGGGAGAGACTTGTTCATGTTTAGAAATTTTGCCCAAAATGACGAAAGTCATGGGAGTGATATTTGTATTATGGGGTGTGCATGTTCCCTTTCAATCATCCTTTACGGAGCATGATTATGAACTTCAGATTGACTTTAGTTTTGAAAATATGATTCCTATTGTCAAAAGCAACACTTAACGAGATTCGTTTTATTTCCATCTTTGAGAGAGACTTGTTCATGACATGTTTACAAATTTAGTCCAAATGTCAGGTGCATGTTCCCTTTCAGTCCTTACTGAGCAATCAGCTATAAGTTACTACCAAAAATCCTTCTTTCATTCTTGTACTGGAGTACTGAGGGCCAGTCGATGCACATAAAGTGCAATTGGCTCCAGAAATATTTAAACAGTTGGACACATTATGTTGGCTTCATCCTCTGCAACATGTCTTGCAACAGTAAAACCAACGGGATTCCTCACCATTACCCTGGTCTATTGGAAAAGGATGCCGTCATCATGGCTTCCGGTTATTTCAGCCAATGGTCAAAGGGTCAAAGGTCACACACACATTGTAAGGTGAAAGCCAAGGCCAAACGGGACAAGCAGTCATCTTAGCCAGTCATCTTTAGCCTCAATGGACTCGGACTCAGCCCTCAGTGGACTCTTTCAAATTGAAACATCAAGCACTTTGTTAATGTCCAAGTCAAACTGGGAAAAAATACAGCTTAATGTCCAAGTCAAAATGGGAAAAAAATACAGCTTCACATGCCTTATCCCTCGTTTTACAGCATTTAGAACTTCATTGCTAAAATAAAGGCATGATATTTGGATCAAAGGAGAACACATCTAGAACTGAATACCAAATCCAAATGTGATTCCACATGAAATTTGTATTGACTGTAGCAACCTTTAGATTACAGTGCTATATCGCCAAAGCATAACCAATTACACACACATCGACAGTAGGTGCTATATGTAATTATTTGTCTTGATAAGACCAAATATTTTACTGTGGGGCATTGCTAGCCATTAATAAGATGACTACAAAACAAATGCCAGATGTAGTTTCACAGACTACGGTCTGAGAGATTACATCAAAATAATAGTTAAACAAAATGCCAATAATCGTGCCAATAAAGCTTGTCTGGTACACGAGTACTATCCACTAAGTATGTTGGCATTAGGCCCAAGTCTAAAAAGAAAAAGTGAGCACCTTCTCTCCACATATTTCAGGATTAAAAAATAAAAAATGTTGACATGTTAGCAAACAGAAACATGACACAAAACTCCACATATCTGAAAAAAATAACAATGTGCTGAGTAGTGCAAAACATGGAACTTACTGCGTCCTCCTCCTCCATAGCCATATCCATCCCGGTCTCTCCGTGGTCCTCGGGCATGTTCAATGATCACCCTCTCCCCACACAGCTCCTTCCCATTCAGCTCGTAAACGGCATCATCAGCGTCACGGGTGTCCTCGAACTCTATAAATCCATACCTGCAGGGGAACATCAATTATTCATATAAGTTGAAGGCATTGGTAACATTATTCAACCATCACCTTGGTTTATTATTGTCTCTGTACTATTTTTCTGTATTATTTCGTGTTATTGATAAAGGTTAGGGACTACTGATGATTTTATTCTTGCCTACTCCAACATGTATTGCATCTTCATCATTATATGTATTGCTTTTGTATGCCGTGTGTCAGGGGCGGAGAAGTTTCAATATTCAAATGGGTGCCCGTCTTTGACCCCCCCCCCCCCACACACAAACACACAAAATGCTGGCATGACTACTTGAGTAAAAGTACAAAAGTATTGGTATCAATAAAAGCAAAGTAGCCCACAAAAGGAAAAGCTACAGTATTTAGGCTAAATGTATTTAGGCTACATCAATTAAATTAAAAATTCAAAGGAGCTTTATTGGCATGAGAAAACATACGTTTACATTGCCAAAGCAAGTATCCAAAATAAAATAAAAACATGCAGTTGAGAGAAGAGGTAAAATGTATAGGCTACAGTTGGAGGAGTAGCCTACAGCATTAACAGATTAACAGTAGACATAATCTCAGTTTAAAAAATAAACTGTGGGTGATAAATCAGCAGTTTTCATTTACATTGAAGTTGCTATTAAAATGTCAAACTATTATTTACCACACACACACTGTTTTTCAATACTTTTCGGTAATCATGACATTTTGTGAGAAAACGTTTACATTGCCAAAGCAAGTGTCAAAAAATAAAATAAAAACAGTCTATAAGGGAGAACAAGGAACATGTACAGTACAGTAGCCTATAGGACGGTTGGAGGGGGATCATTAACAGAGCTGCATCACAGATAGACAACCAGGATGTGGGGGAGGGCTTTGACGCTGTTTGGGACAAAGCAAAGGTGTGAATTCGGCCGAGTGCTAAAAATGTTGTCTGGTGAGAAATCAATGGTTTCATAGCTGGGTGCTTTAGCTCTCAGGCACCCCCTATATTTTCGCCCCTGCCGTGTGTGCTGGCCCTCCTAAATAGACAAATAAAATAAAGAGCCCTCTGATTGGAAGAGAATTGGTTAACTGAATAGGTGGGCACAAAGAAATGTTAACATTTTTAAAGTATACATGATTAACATGTTTAGGACATACTTTTAAGGTCTAATATTTCTATAATTGCTACAAAAACTGCATATCCAGTCATTTTGGGCCATAAACAATATAAGGCTGAAGGATAAAATTAACATTTTGGACAGAATAGCAAATTTTACTTTTACATCGAAGTAAATAACAGTATTGGCTTCAAAATGCACTTAAAATAGCAGATCTACAAGTTGTAGACCAGCTATTTACAAATGGCCGGAATGTATATGGTTTATGTGATTAGTTACTAAATGTACACTAATTAGTAATAATAATCAAAATCTATAAAGTAATAGGAACTAAAGTTTTCAAATAAATGTAGTGAAGTAAAACTACAATATTTGTATCCGAGTCTGATTCATCCGAAAAACAGCAATATTTGTCCAGTTCCTTTCTGCAGAATCACACAAGCCATGGTTCATTCGCCATTAAATAGCGGGTCACATGATTTTAGGCAGACGTTTCTCTTATCGATCTCTGTAGTTTTCCACAGCCGATAAAATGATGTTAATAAACAACGTAATGGAAACTTAAGCAATTCACAAAGGATAGTAGCATGTGAAAACAAACAAAAAAATAATGGTCGATAGGATCGATGCAGGGCCTTGACCGTGACGGCCTGGCTAATGCTAACGCGCTTACCCATTTTTCAGGTCAATCTCCAATAACTTGCCATATCCGCTGAAAAACCTTTGCAGGTCCTTTTCCCGAACATGATAACTAAGCTTGCCGACATACACACGCGGCATTATTTGTATTTTAGCTCAATAAAATCGAAATATTGAAGTCCAAAACTTCTACTCGTGTTTAGCGAGCTGCCTGCGCCTGACTCGATGCGCGAGAAAGAACAGCGAACAGGCCGCGAGCCGGGCTGCTTCCTCCTCTTCCCGCCAGTACCGCAGTGCATTACCTCCACCTACTGGTCTGGAATGTGAACTACAACTCGTAATAATCTATTCTAGAAACATGAACTGTCCTCTAATAAAAGACAATGCTATGCTACTAATGAGTTTTTATGGAAGACATAGTAGGCCTACATCTTTATATAGGACTTGGAGATGATAGTATTGAGGGTGCTTTTCAACACTTTTGTCTTACAAAGTACAATATAACTGTAAATGGCATGAACCCTAGTCAACAAAACACGGGTATAAACATAGGCGAAAGAACAGAAACAATATTTAGTTTTACATCAAGTAACTGGAAACCGAGGTAAACATTAAACCTAGTAACTGTCTAAACATCATGCTATATAAATAAGTCTACCTTTGAAACATTTGAATCTATAGATAGAACTTAGATATGTTGCTTTTAAGACAATGATTAACAATGAAACTTTTAATATAGTTGATGTACCAAATGAATTCAACAATGGACCAGTAAGGAGCTATTATTTTTTCCAATGTATTTATTGGTAGGATATAAATTATACAAATGTAATTTGCGTCATGAAAAAACTTCATACAATAAAATTCATTACTACTACTGTATACAATTATTGACAGGTATAGCATTTCTGGGTATTATTTTTACACTGACAAAATCAATCAATCTGACAGAATTAGTCAATCTGTCATTAAAATGACAGTCAGAACACACACATCACACACTAGAACACTTAATATTTGTTTTGTATATCAGTGAAGCGATTAACCACTAATGCTTTATCGTCAAATAACGGTGTCATCCTTTTTTGGAATTTTGCCCAAAATAGGGATACATTACTAGTAAGACACCTCAGGGCGACAAGTCGCTTGTCCTCCCTAAAGGGCTTGTTCTCCCTAAAGGGCTGGCATCCTGGCCCCTGGCATCACAGGGATCTCTCTAACAGGGCATATTGATGACATCAGGGACCTCCATATATGGGCATAAAAGGGATTCTGATAGTGTGACATCACAAGCCAGAGCGTGATGTCAGAGCGGCAAACCCATTCTGGTAGAGTGGTTCCCCTGACATCACAGTGACATCAGAGCATGACATGATGTCACACATTTTTACGGTCTATGGGTTTGCCCATAGAAAAATGTGTACACGTCTACACGTGTACAAGCTGTGAAATTTCTCATGGTAAACTGCGACCTTCGGCTGCAATTATTTGATTATTATTGGATAGACAGACATTTCTCCACACTAGGTTTAAAAGTTGTACGAGTGCAAGAGACAGTTAGGAATGTATCAACAATAAAGCAACTGAAAAAGAGAAAGAACAATTTCATATGACTGTGTGAGACGGCGAAAAAAATACATTTCCTCCAAATATTTCTATAGTTTACTGTGTGGTGTAACTTCTTTGACTCTCAGAACTCCCTCCTGGGCACAAGAAGCAGCCAGCACCCCATCTCGCCTCCATAGACGTCCCTGTACAAGTCCTCTGCTGAGACCTGCAAGATGCCAAATAAACACTTCAAGCTAAAGATAGACTATTTTACATGGTCACATACATCAAAACAAGACTAAGGGCTGTATTTTGATTGTCTTAAGTACCAGCTCTTATGCCTTAACTTAAAGGCCTGTCCATACTGTCTCCGACCACTGAACCTTTTGTCGGAGAGTTCCGACTTTCCGACATGCAGCTTTCCGAACTCTAATTCGGGGTAATGCTTTTTAGAAGATGCGAGTGACGTCATTTTGTTGTTGAACCGGACATTTCGGAGACAGTATGGACAGGCCTTTAAGTTAAGGCGTAAGAGCTGGTACTTAAAGGCCCACTGTCAGCCCCTAAATTATAATAGTATGATACAGTAGGTCACGTGGTCCATTTGAAAACACTTGGAATCAAAATTTCCCATCGCCCGCAGCGTAGCCCCCTCCACTGCCCGCCTACCAATACCAGCCGGGGAGCTTATTGAATCCGTAGGAGGAGGCGTGCGCGGGGAGGAGGAAGAGAAAGAAGACAAACAGCCTCTTTACCAGACTGGAGAAATGAAGATAAACACGGCGTTTCCATTTCTTATATTTAATATATATCCTTCTTCAAATCACTTACAGTACTTAGCCCAACATCGTTCCTTATATTGAAACTATTAATGTTATGGAGAACGCATTCTAACGCGATTAACCAGAGCTCTCAGCTGTGTGTGTGTGAGTGTGTGTGTGTGTGTGTGTGTGTGTGTGTGTGTGTGTGTGTGTGTGTGTGTGTGTGTGTGTGTGTGTGTGTGTGTGTGTGCGTGTGCGTGTGTGTGTGTGTGTGTGTGTCTGTGTGTGTGTCTGTGTGGCGCCATGCGAGGCGACTCAACGAGCGTGTGAGGACAGCTAGCGGGGGCTATGGGCAGCGGGGGACAATGTGGCAAGCCCCCCGCATTTAGAGCCCCGCCTCCCGGCGAGTGGCAACAT
Source organism: Nannobrachium achirus (assembly GCF_963921795.1). Lineage (NCBI taxonomy): Eukaryota > Metazoa > Chordata > Actinopteri > Myctophiformes > Myctophidae > Nannobrachium > Nannobrachium achirus. The sequence goes on along the minus strand of NC_137815.1, from coordinate 59,397,773 downwards.
CCCCTCTCGCTAAATTTTTAGCGAGACACACACGCACACACACACACATGAAGGCCATGTGAAAAATGTGGGGCAGAGGTTCTGAATTGGCATCCAGGGAGTGTGTGTGTGCACAGCTTGGCCACGACCGGGCCAACGGCGCCAGAGATTAGCTGTTAACAAACTAATGGGATGGGGACACACACACCACACACATACACACACGGACGGACAGACAGGGGCAAAAATATACTCTCTAATTTTTACACCTGCAACTGCTAGTTTTAATTTTTGTTATCAGAATTCTCATCTTCACTGCCCTCAGCTTTCTGTGGCACAGTTTCAGAAATTGTGAATATGATATGAACGCTCAACTCCGCCCCTCCCCCCACAACAACGGATAACCTGACCCTTTCAGTACAGTAAACTCAATACATTAATTTGATTGGTTAATATGATTGATGATGTATTATTGGGAATATGCTCAACCTTACATCATCAATCAATCATATTAGCTAATCAGATAGCCTGATTTACCCTGTCATGACCCGTTTATTTGCTCTCCTCTAGGGAGCAAATTCCCTCCAGACGTTTTCGACATAACTTGTTTGGAATTAAAGTGTTGATGTGACGGACAGACAGACAGACTGACCGACATAGCCAGTGTTGAATTAGTCCGGGGGTTGTGCGTCCCCGCTGCCCCATATCTTTTCTGAGCAGGGGTCTCGCCTTTCACGCAAACAGACATTCATTGATGCCAAAACCCCCCAAGTTCACACCTCGCCAACGCTTTAGTGTCACAACAGGGTGTTTTAACAAAGAAACAAGCCTGTATGCATATCAATAGACCTGTATAGTAGGTGTTGAGCAACGTGCGCGTGACGTCTCTAGATTAGCGACCCCCCAAACATTGAATCACCAATGCACCACTGGACATAGCCATCCTTAAAATCCTAGAGTCCTGGGATAAACACACTTGAAAAGAACTTCACAATACTGACCTGCCCAAGGACTTTCACACTCATACAACATCCACTCATCTGCACGGAAAGTGCTGTGGAACCACATGGCATGGTCCAACGACGCTGAGAAACTGGCCTTGTATGTTGGATAGAAGGGCAACAGTGCTGTGCCCAAAAAGGAGTAGTCTGACACATAAGCAGCAACACAGCAATGAAGCTTCATGTTCCCTTCCCCTGAAAAAGTAAATAAAATAAATAATGAATGCTCAAATAATAGTTGGCCTACTATGATACTATGGAAAATCACATCTAAAACATGTACAGTAGCTCAATTCAGAGAGAGAGAGAGAAAACCAGGTGCTCTTCGGAGAGTATATGAATAGTAAAAACAAGTCAATATGCTCTTGGATCGACGGGATCAATTCATCAAAGGGAAAAAAGTGATCCAGGCACTCAAAAGTTTTAACTTTTGAGTGCCTGGATCACTTTTTTCCCCTTTGATGTACAGTAGCTTGCTGGCCTCCTTCAAAACTGCCATCCCCCCATCCCCACCTTTTCCCCACTACTCTGTACATTGGTATGGAAACCTCTCTGTTAGAGATAGGAACAAGATCACAAGGTAGTTAATCAGGCAAGTAAGATCATCGGAAACGAACAATTGCAACTTGAGGATATCCGCACCATAAATAAAAAGGCAATTCAGATTTACAATCACTCTACACACCCTCTTCGGCCTTCATTTGAGCTGTTACCATCAGGCAGGAGGCTTAAGGACCTCTAGCATTTGTGCCAACTGCAGTGGAGATTTTAAATAATAAAATGTTTAATAGTTCCAACCCCTACAGCTCTTGATCACTGCTGCTATGTTAGGGGATGCATTTTATATAGCTTTTAATGCATACCGGTATGTGTATTCTTTATGTATGTTTTATTGTTCTATACTGACTGACTGCCCGTGTGCCAAAGACAAATTTCCATTTTATACAAAATGTGATGGGCAATAAAGTTGTCTTATCTTATCTCTTAGTGTTTTATACTTGCAATGATATTGAATGTTTTTTGTTGCTATTTTCAGAAACAAGACCACAAGGGCTTTTTTGGGGTGTTCCTTTTAGGCAGGGTGTTTGACTGTACTTGTGCTGTACTACTTTTTCTTTTTCTTTTTTGACTGTACTTGTACTGTTCTTAATTTTGGTCTAATAAAATATTCAATCAATCGATTGTCTTGTCATAGTGATTTCTTACACGTGGGAACAATGATAACATCTTATAACTTTACATACCAACATTATATAATTATGTACTGTATATAAATCGAATCTGCAATGATCTGCCAGGCTACATTGAGCCTAGGTGCCCGGACCGCTAGGCCAGTGATCCGGGCCCATAATAGTATCTTTGATTGATCTTATGTATAATATATTACTTACCTATATGTCCCCGTGCTCGCACCCAGAACAGTTTCTTTGGTTCCGAAACAACACTTCTGTAGAAGTCTGAAGGGTTGACAGGCTTTATCTCAATGGGCACTTCATTAGCAAGCATTTTGCTGAGTCCAAGTTTTGCATTCTCTGCTAGGTCTGGTTTACTGCAAGATTTAGAAAGAATTAGAAAAACTCATCATTCACTGCATCACAGCTCTATTTAAGACTTATAATACAGGGAGCAATAAGCATCTGAGTGGTGATAAGAGCTTATACAATAATAATCAATTAAGTGTTCTGAAATCATAAGTAAGTAGGCTTGTCGGTGTGAAACAGCTTTAGTTATGAATGTGGTACATGTGAACCATGAAAGAGACAAACTGGACAATTAACAGTTTTGTTCTTTTGCTTGATTTTCATTTGGATAATGTCCACTTGGCACCATGTCTGTCTTGAAGGCAGGGGGTCTTTATAGAGGGTATGCATCATATGCCACTCAATGGCAAAACTGAGTGGCAACTGAGTGGCAAAACATAAAGCAGTATGAAGCATTGGAAGCGCGTCTCCTCACTCCTACTGACTCCTGCTGATTCCTCATGACTTTGCCACTCCGTAGGTGTTCCTGCACAACTTTTGGTTACGATGATGTCACATGCATACCCGCTATACCAGGGGTCTTCAACAGGGGGTCCGGGACCCCTAGGGGGTCCTCAGAGTTACTACAGGGGGTCCGCCAAATCTTTGTGTGATAGAAACCTTTTTTTTCTGCATTTTTTTATTAACCACTTACTTGAACCCTAGCGTCCATATTCAGAGAACTTTAGACAAAAATAGCAGATCTACAAGCTCACAACGCCTCACAGCACGAGGCGTTGTGAGCCTGTAGATCGTCTATTTTCGGCAAAGAGCTTTGGTGTAGAGGGGAAAAAGAGCAGACTAAGTACAGAGTGAAAAGTCAAGTTTTTTAAGTATTGACGGTTCAAGTGGTCAAATATCTGAAAACACAAATTGACATGAATCCAAAATACACTGACGATTGTGCTGTCAAACAATGAAACTATATGAAATCTATTAAAAGGTTGTGGGGGTCCCTGCTTCATCTCTCTCTCAACTAAGGGGTCCTTGGCCTGAAAACGTTGAAGACCCCTCTATATACTTTGTGATGAGTGCCAATATACTGCACCTGAGATACATGTGAATGAGTTCCTCTACAGTCAGTAGCTCTTCAGGCTGAGGGACCACAGGCATGGTAAACTGATGCTCCAAAGGACTAGGCTGCAGCTTGTGAAAGGATGCCTGGCAGATCAATATAGGCTGTCCATGCTGGATGGCTTTCACCGAACGCACAGAGAAACTGCGACCATCTCTTGTGCGATCCACCTGGTACAACACTGGGACCTTGGGATCCCCTGCACGCGCACACACACACACACACACACACACACACACACACACACACACACACACACACACACACACACACACACACACACACACACACACACACACACACACACACACACACAGTTTATATGTAACGGAGGTGATCCGAACCTCCACACCCGGCTTCGAACCCGGGTCTCCCACGTGAAAGTCCAACATCTTAACCATCACGCCAAAGGGATATCCTTATGGAACAAGGGAAGATACTAGACTTTTGAGGCTTCAGGCTGGGGCTGCGACTCTCTCCGCCACACTCACCCCCCTTTGACCTCCTCCTACGGGGAAGCCCGGATCCGGGTCACGGCACCAATGTAACGGAGGTGATCCGAACCTCCACACCCGGCTTCGAACCCGGTTCTCCCGCGTGAAAGTCCAACATCTTAACCATCACGCCAAAGGGATATCCTTATGGAACGAGGGCAGATACTAGACTTTTGAGGCTTCAGGCTGGGGCTGCGACTCTCTCCGCCACACTTATATTACGACGCTTTAAGGACATAGCAACTGGGCCTCATGACGATTATAGATGTAAACAAATGTTGATTATAGGTGTAAACAAACACAGGTTATAGTATATTATTATAGACCACACTCCATTGTGGTATTTGTCACCAGGAATTTGTACATTCAATTTATATTTGCACATACAGTGAAATGAGGAATAACCCATTCTAATATAACAGGAGCAGTCGGCGCTATGGGGGCAACGCAGTTAGGGGATAATTGTCTTGTTCAGGGAGATAACTACAATACCATAACTACTACTAATCGCCTATGCTGAGGCCTGGAATCGAACCTAGGACCTAAATTTGTTTCAGCCAAGTGACACAGTTGTAAAACAACGAAGAAATTAGGCTAATAAACACTCTCTGCTGTCTATTATCCTGAGGAACTACAGCTAACATAATCCGTGGCGTGAAAGTCAGTCAAGATAGTGTAGATATCATGTAAAAAGTACAAACAATGTGAGTCTACAAAACATGAGTCTCCCATCTCCCATGTCATCAGTTTTATTATCACTCACTTCTTGACTTTCGAGTAATGTATTATATTCCATTGAAACAATGGTATCACAGGAAGTGTTCCTGTCACCACAACCATATACAGTATAGGCTAAAATAGCCTACTAAAAAGTACTGTACATTCAAGGGACAGATTCCACACAATCAATGCATCAAATTAAACCAACCTCTTAAACTCTACACTCACCTGCTCTTACAAAGTAGCAGTGAAGAGAATGGGCATACAGATGATCAGGAACAGAGTTTGCAGCTGCTACAAGGGCCTGGCCAACTATTTGGCCCCCAAATAAACGCTGGGTGAGGGGCACCCAATGGTGTATTCCTCTGAGAAAGATATTAAGCAATAGGAACAGTATAATATCACAAAAGTAATCTTGATTATTCACAGTTACATGTAAACTGGAAACTGCCACTAAAACTAAAAATATCAAATTAAAATGTGTTAAAAATGTGATGTGTAAGATTAATTGATAATGCTTTTCCGATTCCCAAATGTCAAAAGTTTCTAGTGAACTTTGGATCATCCAGACCACGTTAACAAACTCAGACAGGGGCAGTAGTAGTAGTTACTAGTTAGCTACATTGTAGTTACCTGTATAGATCAATGTCGAGCTTTTCTAGGTTCAAAACACTTGTGACCAAGACGCTTCTAAGGTCCTGAGATACTTCAGACCCCCTGTTTGCCCGGGCCATTTCTCCATCAGATGATTTAATGCTGGAAGGAGTTTCTGATACATTCTCGTCTGCGCTGTTCTCGGCCATGTTTGTTTGGGTTACGGAATCAGTAAGGTGTTGTACTCCTACTAGATTTTGCATTACCACCATCTAGTGGTTCCAAAGTGAAACAGACTCAACAATCAAATCAATCATACTTGCCTCATTATCATCGACACATGTGTTTCCAAAATTCCCCTCCGCTCGCCAGCGGTAGCAGGGCAGGGCTCTCGATCTATTTCCAATGACAAGAGAAGAGGTTATCGAATTGATTGATTGATTGATTGATTGATTGATTGATTGAAGAGTTTATTAGCAGTTTTGTTAATTTGGTACAGTTTCATGACAGCACAAATCACTGACTGGTGTGGTACAAGGTCAACTAAAAGGAGATCCTAGTAAGCTTTACGGCTTATTTACATATAACCACTTTATGTATCTCATATAACATTGAAAGACAGAGGGGTATATAATAGTACAACATGGCTATGCCTACTTTTGACCCCCTAAATTGTTTTCCTTCCTTTATCCTTTTACACTTATTGCTGTGTGGCCTATCCATAAAATCCATATGGAGCTATATCCATATCTGGAGTTTGTGAAGTCAGATGCAGAGGTATTGGCCAACTCCATGATGGTGCTATATGGCGCAACCCACAACTAGTTACAAATGTAACTTTTCCCAAATATGGCGACGATGTCTGACATCATATAGACTATACTATAGTCTATATGATGTCATAGCCTACCACATGATGAGACTGACACAGTAGGCCTATGTCCATATTATGAGCATTCCAAGATGTGAGCTTAATATTGATGATGACATCATGGATCTCAATATGGGCATGAAAGGGACAAGGAGGGAATGGTTAGCTCCGCTCGAATAGGGACAAGGACTGACAGTCAGAGATACTTGCAAGAAAACCACACTTGCAATTTCCAATTTCATCTTTCTAGTCTAGTGATCAACGCAAGGTTTCTGTATTGCTACTTACATCTTGTGAGTGTAGGAGACTAGGAGTAAACATTTTTTTATTAGTTCTGGTTCCCAGTGTTGTAGTGCTAAATTTGGAAGTGTGGGCACTCCCCGCGCGTGCACACACATGCACGTGCGTCCGTGCGAGTGCACATAACGTTTTCGCTGGCTTAAAACGGATCTGCGCGGCGGCAGAAATAGCCTTAGACCAGTGGTTCTCAACCAATAATTTGATGACCGGATCATCAGCCAAACTTCCCATGCAAAATAGCTCCACAACTGATATTTCCAATTAATTAATCCATTTTCAAATCTTATATTACCATCTGCTGTTAGTCATGCTCATTTCAGCACGGCTGGCGAGCCTATTTCAACCAATTGCTGGGTCAGAACGACCTGAAAATATAATATCAACTGACTTGACTTGAGAGAAGTGTGGGCACTCCGTACCCCCGCGTTCCCCCCCCCCCACTACATCCCTGCTGGTTCCTTAGTAGACCTAATTATTTCTGTTTTTAGTGTGTTAAGTGTTTCTACAAGCTTTGTATTGTAATAAACCTTGTCTCAGGTATGAGAGATGCAAAGAGCCCGCCCACAGATTAGTTATACTGTGCACATTATAATGATGGAGGCAGAAGTCAACTGTCACAATTATCAAAACACTTCTTTATTTATGGTCCTAAGTTAGAGTAGAGCATACACAAACAATAAAACTAGTTAACTAGAATACAACAATTCATTCATTAGCCCAATTCATTTCTTCCCCAACCCACCCAGTACTAGAGCTGCCCGCAGTCCTACACTAAAAGCTTGAATTCATAATCATTACAGTCTAGCCTAAATCATAACAAGCCCAAACACATTTCATCAGCATTAGTTCATCCGCCTTAATTTATTAGCCTTAGAATTCATCAGCCGCATAGTTCATAACATAAGCCTATAAACATAAGTTATTCAGCCATTGACATTTCCTATACTAAGTGGTCAGCACTTAACTTTCTCCTGGTCGGAGACCCCCCACAGGGTCTGAGCGTGGCGCTAGGACGGCCGCTTTAAGTAGGACAGTCAAGTTTGTTGTGGGTAAGCGTCCGCGCCGTCCAACGCCGTATGAGCCGCCCCCGTTGGCAATAGGAGACAGCTCGCACACACTGGAGAGCGGAATTAAAGCACTCCTATTGTATCCCCACTTTCTAATGTCTCGCCCTGCCTAACGCCGGAACCTGGCCTTAGTCCCACTCTCTATCTTCACCGCCGGCAGCCCTAAACAGCGTGCGAGCGGCACCCACCCCCCGCAGTGAGTGCACGTTCAACTAGATAGCTCAGCAGGCTACACGCCTTGGACATGGACTGAGCTCCGCTCTCCAGACACGACTCCGTCGTACTGAGCAAACCATTTTGTATTGTCCCTTCACCCCAGCAATCACGTCCAGCCGTGACTGATCAGCGCTCCGTCTCTCATTCAACTCCGGTGTGTGCCATCAGTCTGTGAGTGACACTTGTCATTGCTTACATCATCTCTCATCTGCAGGTTCGCTACACTCTTCCCCCCCTTAAAGGAGACTCGTCCCCGAGTCACCAGAGCTCGTAGTCACTGGCCCACCCGGGTAACCTTCTTTGTCGTCCTTGACGAGAGGATGTTAACACCTGCCGCCCCCCCGAACTTTCTCCAACCCCCGGACTGGGGGTCTGTGCATTCTCCACCGAGGGGGGTCTCATACTTCGCCCTTCCCCTGCCAAGGCCTGACGACTGCTGGTTCCTGGAGTCGCTGCCCCTGGCTCTGCTGAAGGCTGGTCTCCCACCCGGGCTCCTGTCTGTTGCACTCTTTCCCCGACCCCCTGACTGGGGACTGCTGCTCTCTCTGGCCGCTGTGTGTCTGTGTCTCCCCCTCCCGACCTTGCTGCAGAGTTCGGTGTTTGCCAGCGGGTCCAACCAGCACCACCAGATGTCCCAGATTGTGCAGGCACCGTCTGCTGTCTCTGGTCATCTCTCTCTGGTAAGGGGGAAGGACAAGGTTTGAGTCGGTTGAAGTGCAAAACAACCTCTGGTCCTCCCTCAACTAACACTAGCCGATATAACACTTCTGTCACTCTCTCTAGGACCTTATACGGGCCCTTAAACCGCCTTTGCAGTTTCGGACAGACACCTTTCTTTTTAGCCTTAGACCGGACCCATACCAGCTCCCCTTCTGAATAATACTGCCACCTGACTCTAACGTCAAAGGCTTCCTTCTGCCTACCTGAGGCCCTGACCTGGTGTCGCCTCACTGCACCTATCACTGTGGACAGTGTGTCAGCCAACCTAGAAACATATTCTGTAGCTGTAGAGAACTTCTCCCCCCCACCAAGATTCAACATCAGATCGACCGGGAGAATTATCTCCTGGCCAAACACAACCTTGTAGGGCGTAAATTCAGTACTTGAGTGTACACTGCTCCTATATGCCAACATTACATAGGGTAACAGCACATCCCAATTTGTCTGATTATCCTTCACAAACAATGCCAGCATCGAGATTAATGTCCTATTAAACCTTTCAATCATTCCATCAGACTCTGGCCTATAAGGTGAAGTGCGAGTTTTATGCATGTTTAATAGTTGGCACACTTCCTTAAACAAGTTAGACTCAAAGTTCCGAGCTTGATCTGTGTGAATAGTGCGCGGGGCCCCCAATCGGCAAACCCACTGCTCTACCAACACCTTGGCCACTGTCTGAGCTTCCTGATTAGGGATAGGAAAAGACTCTGTCCATTTGGAGAAGTAATCCCCAATTACCAAGATATACTTATTTTTATTGGGAGTCTCAGGCAGTGGCCCCAAGATGTCCAATGCCACCCGTTCGAATGGCCTGGAGGTTACTGATGTCTGGAGAGGGGCGCGCCGTTGTGGTCCAGCTGTTTTCTGAGAACCACAATCAACACACTCCTGACACCATCGTTTAACATCCCCGAACCACCCCAGCCAATAGAAACGGTCCTTCACTTTAGCTTGCAACTTTTGTACCCCCAAATGGCCTGCTGTAACTGAATTGTGCAACTGTTCCAACACTTTAGGCACCAAAGCTCTAGAGAGAACAACTTGAACCTGATTGGCTGCATCTGAATTACTAGGAGGTATCCTCACCAACCTAGCACCCTGCACCTGCAGTTGCGACCATACTGGTGCAAACTTCTGTAACTCTCTGGGTGGTTGCCCACACTTCTTCTTCCCCACCTTAAGAGCAATAATTTGCTGTAACTCAACATCCTCTCTCTGAGCCTGCACCAACTCATCTCCCTCTTCTAAAACTGGCGGCCCCTTGGGACGAGCCTGATGTACTGCACGTATAGCTTGTGTTACTGGGGCCTCCCTCTCTGACATAAATGCAGGCAACCTAGAGAGTGCATCTGCATTAGAATGCACTCGTCCTGGACGATGCACAATCTTATACTGGAACCTGGCCAACTGTTCCAACCACCTAGCTAGCTGTCCTTCGACGCCCTGAAAATTATGCAACCACCTCAAAGAATTATGGTCAGTCCTGAGCACAAATTCTTTGCCCAATAAGTAGTGTTTAAAGTGTTGAGTGAACATGACCATGCTCAACAACTCTTTCTTAGTGGTTGCATACTTCCTTTCTGCTTTGGACAATGCCCTACTGGCATAAGCTATGACCTGCTCCTGCCCTCCCTCTTCCTGTGATATTACCGCCCCGATTCCTGTATCACTAGCATCTGTGTCTAAAATAAATGGTTTATGGGGGTCAGGGTAGGCAAGGACAGGAGCTGACATCAAGCTAAGTTTTAACGACTCAAAGGCTGCCTGACAGCCATCAGACCATTTAAACCGTCTACCCTTTTCGGTAAGTTGATGCAGAGGGCGAGCAATGTCTGCAAAACCTTTTATGAATCTTCTATAGTACGACGCAAGCCCAACAAAGCTTCTGACCTCAGTCTGGTTCTTTGGCACTGGCCACTGTCGCACACAATCCACCTTGGCTGGATCAGCTTGCACCCCCTGCTCAGAGATAATGTGACCCAAATATTTAACCTGCGTAGCAAATAGGTTACACTTGGCTGGTTTTACTTTGAGGTTTGCCTGCCGTAATTTAGTCAACACCTCTCCCAACCTTGCAGCATGTTCATGAAAGGTTCGACCAAACACAATAATGTCGTCCAAATAAACCAAAGAAGTTACCCACTGCAGATCGGCCAACACCAGGTCCATTAATCTCTGAAATGTGCCCGGACTATTGCACAAACCAAAAGGCATAACATTAAACTCAAAAAGGCCTTGGCGTGTAGTGAATGCCGTTTTAGGTCTGTCTTGGGGATCCATCTCGACCTGCCAGTACCCACTGGCTAAATCGAGAGTGGAAAACCAACACGACTTACTCAAGATGTCAAGGGCATCATCAATACGTGGCAAAGGGTATGCATCTTTTCGAGTCAAATCATTCAATTTGCGGTAATCAACGCAAAAGCGTAGACTTCCGTCTTTCTTGCGAACCAAAACTACAGGGGCTGCCCAGGGACTATGAGAGGGACGAATAATGTTATTGTCAAGCATCTGCTTCACCTGTCCTGAAACTTCATGTTGTAAATGGAGTGGGACACGCCGCGGCGGCAACCTCACTGGCCTCTCCTCACCTGTGTCAATCTGATGTGCAATACAGTGAGTTCTCCCCAAATCATTATCCCCTGTACTGAATGCTTCCAAATTCTGGTGCAGTAAATCCTGGATAACTGTCAACTCTGGGGCCTCAAAACCTTTCTGTCTTAACCCGAACTGGTCTAATAGCGAGTCTGTGGACCAGGGTACAGGTAAGCCCCCTCCCTTATCCGCCATCCCCAAATGTTCTGCCTTCGTCCCCACTTCAACATTAGTATGCAACATACCCACTTTAATCCCTCCCTTCAAAGTGAGAGCCTCGTCAGTTACATTGATGACCCGGACCGGTAGGGAGCCCTGCTCTACTCTACAAACCACCCGGGCCACCATGACATTGCAATGTTCGGACACAGATTGATTAGGCTCGAACATCCCCTCTCGCCCAGACCCCACAATACTTCCTACTCTACCTTCAATGATGGTTTCACTGCGGGGGGGAATTACGGTGTCCACCGGAATGGTGACGACTTGGGGTTTGTCTAGCTCTGCTGGCACAATAAGGGGAAGACACTTGCCCATTATTCTACATTCGTTCTTTTCAAAATCCACTACAGCTCCATATTTGTGGAGAAAGTCAAATCCCAATAAGATCTCTTTGGATGGGACATCAGCCACTAAGAACTCAGCAACTACTGCCAGTGAGCCAAACTGACAGACTGTTTGCCATTTCCCCAGAATTCCCATCCCCCCACCATTTGCAGCAGAGACCTCCCCTTGGTGTCCCTCCAATTTTGACCCCCCATTAGTGATATTCAACCAGATTTCTTTAGGAATCACGGAGCATGTTGCACCACTGTCAACTAATAGGAATGAGTCAAACCCTCCTAATTTTGCAGAAATATACCCAGCACTCCCATGATTACCTGCAACGGCCACAGTTGTCTTAATGTGTTCGGGGGCAGGCAGTTGGCCTGCGGTACCTGCCCCCTCTAGTTTCCCTGCAGGTATGGGCAGTTACGTCTGATGTGTTTGGTACACCCACATTCCCAACATCCCCCTCCATTGTCTCTGTACCCCTGGCTGGCGGCCCCACTAGGTGGCACACTACGCCCACGTTCTCCACCGGGGTGTTCTGTGGGCTGCAAGGGTTTAGGTGCCCTTGGAGCTACTTGCATGTTTTTAACAGTTGTTTGCAAACTCGCAACATCCTGTCTTAACCCCTCAACCACCCCCAATAAGACACCCATCTGCTCCTCACTGCTGGATTTTCCCACTGACACACCCATTACTTTGGCTTCGGGAGTCACGTGACACTGTTCCAGGTCTCTAAGCAGCTCCATTTCGGAGGACAATTCAATGGCTTCTTCTAATGTTTTAGGCTTAGCGGCTCGTAAGCTGATCCGAAAGTCACCTGTAGCTAGATGCAATATGAATTGGTCTCTAGCCAACATATCGCGGGTACGGTCATCCGCTGAAGGATAGGCTCTATTTGCGAGCCTCCTCAAAGCATTACCAAACTCCCTAGCAGTCTAATTTGGGCATCGACGGCGTGAAGTGAAACTAGCCCTGCCCCAATCATCACTGTCACAGGGCTCAAAACAACGTGACATAGCTGCTTTTAACAGTGCATAGTTGTTTTTAGCTTCCCCAGGCAAGCCACTATACATGTCTCGGGCACGCCCAGACAGCAAGAGAGACATGAACTTGAGCTTGAGCCCCTCATCCCAATTATTCACTTCAGCTGCTAAGTCAAACTGTTCTGACCAATCAGACCACTCACGGCCTGTTCCCGTGAATGTCTCAGGCATAAAGACCGGGCGAGGGGTCTGCCCACTCGCAGGACGCACAGAGTGACTAGCACTAGTCGAAGGTGTGTTCTCATTAACCTCCGCATTATTCTGCCTTTGTGACAGGTTATTGTCTGCCTCCGACATTCTAAGGGCTAACTTTACCAATGTTAAATTTGGAAGATACAAGATCCCGCCGCTGCCACCAGTGTAATAAACCTTGTCTCAGGTATGAGAGATGCAAAGAGCCCGCCCACAGATTAGTTATAGCCTACTGTGCACATTATAATGATGGAGGCAGAAGTCAACTGTCACAATTATCAAAACACTTCTTTATTTATGGTCCTAAGTTAGAGTAGAGCATACACAAACAATAAAACTAGTTAACTAGAATACAACAATTCATTCATTAGCCCAATTCATTTCTTCCCCAACCCACCCAGTACTAGAGCTGCCCGCAGTCCTACACTAAAAGCTTGAATTCATAATCATTACAGTCTAGCCTAAATCATAACAAGCCCAAACACATTTCATCAGCATTAGTTCATCCGCCTTAATTTATTAGCCTTAGAATTCATCAGCCGCATAGTTCATAACATAAGCCTATAAACATAAGTTATTCAGCCATTGACATTTCCTATACTAAGTGGTCAGCACTTAACTTTCTCCTGGTCGGAGACCCCCCACAGGGTCTGAGCGTGGCGCTAGGACGGCCGCTTTAAGTAGGACAGTCAAGTTTGTTGTGGGTAAGCGTCCGCGCCGTCCAACGCCGTATGAGCCGCCCCCGTTGGCAATAGGAGACAGCTCGCACACACTGGAGAGCGGAATTAAAGCACTCCTATTGTATCCCCACTTTCTAATGTCTCGCCCTGCCTAACGCCGGAACCTGGCCTTAGTCCCACTCTCTATCTTCACCGCCGGCAGCCCTAAACAGCGTGCGAGCGGCACCCACCCCCCGCAGTGAGTGCACGTTCAACTAGATAGCTCAGCAGGCTACACGCCTTGGACATGGACTGAGCTCCGCTCTCCAGACACGACTCCGTCGTACTGAGCAAACCATTTTGTATTGTCCCTTCACCCCAGCAATCACGTCCAGCCGTGACTGATCAGCGCTCCGTCTCTCATTCAACTCCGGTGTGTGCCATCAGTCTGTGAGTGACACTTGTCATTGCTTACGTCATCTCTCATCTGCAGGTTCGCTACAGTATTAAGTGGTTCTACAAGCAAGCAAGCAAGCACATCAGGTGGTTTCAGTCAGAGTTACTTCTCTGAAACAAGAGTTACAGTCCTGACTCATATAAATTAATTGTGAAAAAATTACAGTAATTCATTCATCTTCTTATAACTGCTTCTTTTTTTTCATGTAGGCTAGCCTACTTGCTCTCCTTCCTGTGTCCCAGCTGATATAGCCTAGGGCGGATAGGCCTTCTATTCTAAATGTAGATCACCTCAAGATGGTCAAAAGTCACTCAATGTATAATTAATACATCTATGTGTGTACTAGGCTACTAAATCATTGGGTTGAATTGAATTCAAATCAGTGGACGAGTGGAGGCGCTCAGCTCTGCTGTACAGGGGGGAACGGGAACCTCGCGCACTGTAGCGCCCCCAATTTCCAAACGTCAAGTGCGCGCACTGTCACAGTTAGTGCACGACAGCACAGCACCAATGTGATGCTGCAGCGCGCGTAATGGATTTCCCCAGCAGCAGCCTCGCTCCTGATCGGGACCCCATCAACAGCAGTAGCTAACAGCCAGGCAACAGCAGCAGCAGCAGCTGCAACAGAAGCTGCAGCTGCAGTCTGTCGACCACGTTCAATCTGCAATCCCACTTGATGCTGCTATTCGTGGTGACCTTGGCTGACGCTGATAGGCTGCCCACGGTTCCGTTTGTCATTTTCCGTGCTGCTCATCATCTTCTCTCGCCATGGCTTCTTCAAACGGGCTGCAAGAGGACTGCGTGTTGCAGCGAGGGAGATCTCAAAGTGATCCGAGCAACATCACCGAGGCTCGGCTCGGGGAAGCGCACAGAGCAGGTAAAAATATGGATGTTTCTTGATCATGTCCGTGGGCAATCCGTGTGACATCTTTCAATCCCATTAAGCGTTTCCCCCCCTCCTTCCCATTCGTTGATGCAGTGTGCGTGCTCAGCTGTTTCTTTAACGAATCGTTTATTAGCCCGTCTCACAACCGATGATGTTATGACATCCCTAATAATGTGTACGTAGTATATAGGCTAAGCTGCTACGCAACAACCTCGTGTATGTTTTAAACGTGCGCTAACGTGTAACTGTCTGATCACTGATCACTTTGTAGGCTATTCATAATTGACTATCATTAACACTCAAAAGTCTAGGCTTATTCTAAGAAAATAAATAATGTGTGAAAGGCATGTTTCAAGTAATCAAAATCATTTGTGTGAGCATGCAAACAGATTCCATATCAGCCATATTTGGGGATTAAGGGATGTGGATAGATTTTCGTAGACTAAACAGAATTTGGCTATTTAAATTGATAATTGCCTACTAGGCCTACATGTGTTTGGTAGTCCATCCATGTAGCCTACAGTAGACCTATAATGATCACAGAGATGGCAAAGACCCTTATGCATCACTGCTATGAAGTAGCACACCCTAAGGCCTACACTGTATTACAACACTGTTCTCAAAGTGGATTCCAGGGACTCTGTGGGTCCCTTTAGGGGGGTCTAAATTGACCCATACAAGTGTGTAACTCTGGCACCAAATGAACCCTGACGGGTTCATTTGGTTCCATTTGTACGCTGTCAGAGTTAACGGGAGACCTTGACATTTGAAGGTTTGAGAAACACTGGTGTATAATATAGTGTTGTGATTCCTCCCAGTGTCCATCCATATATCAGTGGCTGTTAACCTCATTAACCCGGGATGGACAAGTATGTTCAAACCTGAATCACACTAGAATGGCCTGTGTTGAAGCTGATGACTGGTTGTGTATTTAGCTGTTTCCATGGTGACCCAAATGGCAGAAGCTAGCACTTGGCACTCCCACTGTGAGCAGAGATGGTGTTTATCTGGCTACTTCCCAGGTCGGTTTGTTCTGTACACCCGGTGATGCACAGGATAGCACATTCATGCTGAAATGCCAATTACTTTTTATGCTGGAAAGCATCTTCAGCCTCACAAAAACCCTATTCGATCACCTACAGTCCACAGATTTGGAGTTGAAAACTGCCAATGATCTGGTCAGTTACGTTATCCATACTCTAAGCGAGAGAATCTTGTTTGTCATATTAGTACAATTCATTATTGTTTGTTGCCAAAATTAATTAGCCCCCGCTCTAAAAAAGACAGCTCCCCCTTAGCCCCCCCAGTCCCAGTTCTCTGGCTTCTTGACAGATTGTGCATCATGTGTAGTTTGGTTAGTAGTTGCATGCATGTGATACAACTCATGTGTGAAAGCAATCGTTTGTTTTAAACACAGATCAATTATTGAATCACATTTTCAACATTTGTATATGTGGATGTGTGTGTGCCCAGACGCAGTAAGAGTGTTCATTTTTTGTGATCGTATTGCATCGTTGCTTGCAGGAATTCCTTCTCTAGCCTTCCTTCTCAGCCCTCCAATGTAAAACTGTTTGTATTGGAGAAGGCTTGAACATCAGGGAAATTGATTTGATTGGCTGACTCTATATCTAAAGTTAGCCAATCAAGTCAATCTTAAGTTTAGATATAACAATATTGTTGAAAGATGTCAAAGTTCTATTGTCATTTTCACAGCCTCATATTGAATCCAGTGCTTGTTAATTATTGTTATTTTGTTATGGTTTTTATGCCTATGTAATGGAGCGGGTGTAAGACATAAATTAGTCTGATATGCAGTATCTGCTGCCATATGCCATTCATTTCAATTACATGTTTTGCTCAGAATTCACATGGATCCCCTAAACGCGGCAAAACAGATTTCAAGTAAAGCTGTCCTTTGCTGTGCAGCATCAGGCAGATAAGGCTTGGGCAATGCAGCACAGCAAACCCAGTGTGCCCTCCCCCATCTCTCCAACCTCTCTGCTCAATTCTAACCGTTTATATCCTTGGCATCCCTGTGGTAGCTGTGATCTTGGCTCAGTGAGAAGAACCATCACTATTAGCCTAATATAATAGGGGACATGACATCTTTTAGGAGTGATGAACACGACACTCTGGGCAATGTCACAATTCCTCAGCCATACAATGGGATAGTTTTAATATAAAAAGGCCTCTGATTCCATCAAACTACTTGGGTTATGGCGTACTAACTTTAAGCAAGGATTAGATTCAAGTTGTGGTTTCATTGTTGTATTTAGAAATGATTACTCATGTACAGCCTAACATTTTTAGGCTTCTTTTCATGCCATAAGCACGGTGACATATGAGGACCATCAACATTCCACATGAAACTGTTGACACTCTTAACAAATGAAGTGTGCAGAAAGCTCATAGTAGCCAACAGGCTCCCTGTAGGTTTTGTCTGTCTGTGTGTGTGTGTGTGTGTGTGTGTGTGTGTGTGTGTGTGTGTGTGTGTGTGTGTGTGCGTGTGCGTGTGCGTGTGTGTGTGTGTGGCGTGCATGCATCTGTGTGTATGTGTTCCCCTAAGTGATGACAATACCTTGTTAGTGCCCCTGTACACAGCAAAACCATAACTGCTAATTATTAACTGAAAAGAATAAGATGTACCCTTATATGGTTCCTTTTTCCATTCAAGAATTAAATTAACACTCAGGATTTTTGCTGTGTAGCCTCTAACCCAGGGGTCCCCAAACTAAGGCCCGGGGGCCGTACACGGCCCGCCTCCACATTTGACCCGGCCCCCTGAACGATGACGCAAAAAAAAAAAAAAAATGTTGCTACTACAACCTCACTTTGCCCCAGTCATAGAACGTGAACGTGAGCCCCCCAGAACGGAATAATGGCAAAAAGGTTGGGTAAGACTAAGAGAAAAATTGATTCAGAATGCAGGGTAAGAAAAGGCTGTTTGTCTCATCTGTCAAGACAAGGTGGCAGTATTCAAAGAATACAATCTGCGGCGACATTATGAATCCCGTCACAAAGACATGTATGATAGCTTGCAAGGCCAAATGCGAGCAGACAAACTCTCAAAGCTAAAAAGTGGACTGTTAGCTCAGCAGACTACATTTGTACGCCAAACTCAGCTGAACCAATTGTCAGTTCGGGCCAGTTTCCGTGTTGCTCAGCTGATCGCAAGCGGCGGTAAACCTTTCACTGAGGGAGAGTTTGTCAAGAAATGTTTGAATGTTGTTGTGGAGGAGGTGTGTCCCGAGAAGAAAGATGTCTTAAATGCCGTGAGTCTTTCGGCGAGTACAGTCACCAGACGCGCTGAACCCCTGCGATAGGCACCCCTGCGATCGTCACACTTTTTCTGTTACAAACTGACCCTGGCCCCCCATCAGAGAAGGGAAAAGTTATTTGGCCCTCACTGGAAAAAGTTTGGGGACCCCTGCTCTAACCCATACATGCCCAGGGGGGCCACATGCGGCCCTAACCTTCACTTAATGCGACCCCAATATCAGAATACTGATATATTATTGTTCAGCTGATACGATTCCAAACATGCAAACATGTTCTATATTAGTAACTTAATGACTAGTACTGGTCTTTTTTATGTCCAATGTTTGTATTTAAGTTCCTAAAGTTAACATGAGAACATATAAATGCATTTGAAATGAAATACAATTTTAACTTTTCAGGATACCAATTCCAAAATAGCGGAAATAGCCGATCTGGCGCCTCTCCATCATCAAAGTTGCCCACCCCTGCTCTAACCTGTAGGAGGAGCTCTTGTTTACCCCTCTTGGCCCCCTGCTGTGGTGCTAATCTGACAGGCTGCTGTCACATCAAAGGCTCTCTCCTTGGACTCTGCCCACCCCTGATCCACTCATTGATCCACCAGCCAGTTTCAGGCCTGTGTTCCTTTTTGCATCCCATCGGGGCAGGTTGGAGGAGGCCAGATGAGGAGATTAGGACCCCATAATGTATGAGTAACATGTTTTATTAAACATCTATGCATGGATAGTTGTGGGCCTTCCTTGCTTTACCAATTCAGAGCTATGATTTAGGCGTTTCGAGGGGTGGTTGAACACAAAGAACAGCAAGCCTGGCTCCTGGCATCTGGCAGCATACTCCTACATGTTATTGTGGGACCTTGGAGCCTGGTATTCAGCTGAAAGACAAATGCGCTGTGAATCCCAATGAGCATTTTCATGGCAACCTCAGTTAAAAATCAGAGAATGGAATAAAATATATTTGTCATCTGCTTATAGACTAGAAATTCTGATGCATAATGCAAGGAGAATGAAAGCAGAGAAGCTATATCAGTTATGTCCCTATTTTTATTAACCCATTCAGGCCGGGAAGTTCAGGAACACACTGTACATGTATATGTAGTACAGTACATGTACAGTATGTTCAACATATTTGTTTTTGTAATTTTTGAATACCTTATATATATATTTTTTTTTCAGGCCTAAATGGGGCTTGAATGAATGTTTGGCAACATGGAATCTTGATGTCCAGAGTTGGCACTACTGCATTCCAAGCTTTTGGAATGGAAGAAGTTTGCAGAGAATACAAGCTGATGTCTGTTACATTGAGCTTGGCATTATTTGATATTATATCGATATTATGAAATAAGACTAGTTATAATATGGGATTTTGGATATCGTAATAGTGATTTGTGATATGGTACAAGTGTTGTCTTTTCTTCCCTTTAAACATTTAAGCCCTACTGCTATAGTTTAATCTTTCCTTACAAATAGTCAAATGCCCTGCATCATTACTACCAACACACTCTTCACTGCACTGTCATCATGCTCTGGTTTGGCTCACGAGGCAGCTGTGGCTCTGGAGGTGGAGTGACTGTTTGGGAAGCAGAACGTTCCCGGTCCCATAACTGGCTATTCCGAGCTTTGTGTGTGTCGAAGCGTCCTTGAATAAGACATTGAACCCATAACTGCTCCAGATGAGAGTGGTACCTTGTGTGGTTGCCTAGTCTGCTGTCAGTGAATGGCTGAATAACCCTATACCTAACCTAACCTCTATGGACGTGCTGCCACTCAGACAATTAGAAGTCAATGTCTGAATGGCAGCATGTCCGAATGGAGAGCGGCCCCCATGTAGTTGTCTTCATTCACATACAAGCACACACACACACACACACACACGTGCACACACACGTGTGCACACACACACACACACACACACACACACACACACACACACACACACACTCACACACGTGCACGCACATGCACAGAGGAGACATATGACAGTGCTCTAAGTGAGATCAGAAGTTTCCTGAAGAGGCCACATGAACGCAATACTTGGTCGGATACCAAGGTATTGCATAAATCAAGCTATGAAAAGTGTATGGCAGCTGCATGCTGCGACTACTGCGTCTGTGACTCATCATCAGGGTGAATTGGGCTGCTCACAGCCACCTGCCCAATTGCAGAGAGAATGAGCACACAGTCTGTCCAGACTCGGAGCCAAGGTCATACTGCATATATAGACCATTTAGATAAGATTTAATTGCATCACTGAGCACTCTATCGCTTGCTTATTATACTACTTTGACCGTTGTAAGGACTAAGGAGTGAGCATGTTGCAGTACGTGTCTGTGCACTTGTCACAGTCACGTGTCTGTCAAATCCTATAAATGAAGATACTATTTAAAGGGATATTTCACTTTCAAAAAAACTTTTGGTCATTTTATTGTCTTATCAGGCTTTTATGAACACCCAGAACAGTTTTTAATTTGCTAGATTCAATATTTAGATATTTGATGTAAATGTTACCAGGCCCTCCTCCTCCAGGGCTTCTCCCCATACACACCCATTGTAACTTCAAACTCCATTTTAACCATGATAGATTAATTAAAAACAGCCATTATTTCTTCTGGTGACTCATACTAGCCTCCTAATACGTGAGAATGCAGTGTTTTTTCGATAACCTTTTTCATTTATTTTTAATAATTCTTTATTGTATTTAATTTTTTCCATTTTCCTAAAGAATTATAAAAATAAATGAAAAAAGTTATTGAAAAAACACGGCCTGCTCACGTATTAGGAGGGTAGTATGAGTCACCAGAACAAATAATGGGTGTTTTTAATGAATCTATCATGGTTAAAATGGAGTTTGGAGTTAAAATGGGTGTGTATGGGGAGTGGCCCTCGGCCTGGAGGGCCTGATAACATTTACATCAAATATCTAAATATTGAATCAAGCAAATTAAAATCTGTTCAGGGTGTTCATAAAAGCCTGATTAGACGATAAAATTACCAAAAGATTTTTTGAAAGTGAAATATCACTTTTTAACGTACCGGTAGATATGTTAGTGCCAGAATCCTCAGAGGTCACACTTTGAGGGCAGTAAATGTCTTCAGACACCTACAATGATATAGTTGAGACATTTTATAAAAGAAATGTTAGAAAACATCTCAATCGCTGTGACTCTCACTCTAGCATGTGCCTCAAAATTAGATCTGAAAGCAGAGGTGAAGGGTTTGTCATGAGTAGCATGACAGTGATCTGGTTGTGCACTGCATATATAATAACTGAATAATCGAAACTAACGTATTTTCAATTAAAATAATTACTTTTCCTATCATGTGACGTTGTTTCATGAGTACCTTTTCCCCCTTGGGTCTTTGCGCGGTATATTGATTACCTTTTTTTATATCTTCTGGCCAAGACACCGAGCTACAGAAGCCAATTGAAAAGCAAAGGCACCTCATCATGTGCATACTCATTGTTCCATTATGCACCATGCAGAGATGTCCCTGGGTTCCACTGACTCCAGGGACAACAACGCCACACACGCAGGACAAAATATGACATCACCCTCCTCCAATCAAATCAAAGGACAATATAGTGTGACTCTCACATGTGACAAGCTAGTTTGGTTGAGAAGGACACAGTAAAATTATCCGTGTTCATTTAATGCTGAGTGTAAAAATTGATAAATTGACCCAAATGGAGACTGGACTGGCAAGGTATAAGTTTGGCCCATAGTCAAGTGCTGACTGAGCCCAACAATACTGGGGACTGTCTGACTGGCAGCAGGGCCAGCTCAACTGTAAAGTTAAGGCTGAGGCTTTCAACAGAAAATAGTGCCAACATGACTTTCTTCAGCAATTCTCTTGTGAACTTTAGTGACCCTTGATATACCTCATGTTTTGTTTTGTTTTTTACTGTCAATATACTGCTAATATTAAAGTGTTAGTGTTATGATTTGTTTTTTCTACTATCACTTTACCAGTATGGACATCTAATATCTTTTTGCATTTGGACCCCCATCTTTTGTAATCCTTGTTTCTTCCTCAAGACAAGTGCCAAAAGGGCGAATGAGCATTTATGATTCATCTTAGATGGTTCATCAGAAATCTTTGGCAAGTAAAGTATGCTGGGAATCAAAGAACCGATGGTCTACAAGGCAGGGCTGCATCTATCGATTATAATAACCGAGAAGCATGTTTTTTGGGGGAATAATTTGTTTTACTTTTTACGTTTTTATATATCAATAAACCAACCTGAACATTTATAAATATATATTATCAACTACAACTAATTCAATTAGTATGGCTAACCACTTAAGCCATATTTTATGTTTGTTGCAAAAACAGTGTCCCTCAAAATTTGAGAAAATAGACAATCTACAAGCTAAAAGATCTAAAACCTAAGATCACAGGATATAATAATAACATAAAATATGAACGTAGATAATTTCTTTGTCCATGCATTGCATGCACTTTATTAAACAGCAGCAGAAATAGGGCAAAACATAGATGCTCCCCCTCCCCCGCTTACACACAGATGCACAGACATACTGTACACACCACCAACAACATTGCCCCTCCCCCTATTTACTACTACACAATATGAGATTAGATTTGTTAGCGACACAGAAGAGTGTAAAAATCTGTGTTGACATGATAATAGTGTCCTCAAGACAGAATAATCAGCTTGCAGAAATAGATGATCGTGTGTTTGATGTTTGCATACCTGAAAACAATAAAATATTAATAGCCTAATAAACAAGACAGATCAACCAGCTCAGATAGTAGTTACTCTTGCAGTAGCTTACAACTCTCCCTCCCAGTGTTGTTCTGTTTCACTTTCAGTGCCCATGATGTTTGTAATAAGCAATTCATTTTGCACGTGCACATTAAATGTTAATAATTGAATGTATGTTCTGTTTCATTAGAGAATGCAATAAGCCAACAATTTGACTGCATTAACATTAAAATAGCTTCTGGGGTGGACATGCACATGCAATACATAAATATGCTTAATTCAGAGAGAGAGAGAGAGAGAGAGAGAGAGAGACAGAGAGACAGAGACAGAGACAGAGACAGAGAGACAGAGAGATATTATCTAATTGTATCACGACAGGTTTCTACGCAGTGACTGAGCAATGGACCAATCTTCCTCAGGGAATCTACTTGACTTAAGCTGTTCGTCATTTACACATGATGTATTTTTTATGAATGTTTCATGTGCTGACCTAAATCCTTTCAGAGCTCAGTAAAAGCAATATGTTGCACATGAGAACACACTGGAGCATCCAGCTGATCCCTTTGACATTCTCATTATACAGCGAGGGAGCGGAGGTTTGGGGAAAATAAACAACACATCTGTGATCGTGTACAGAATATTGTGGAAAGGCGTTTTTGCAGACTACAACCCACCAGGGCTAAATTACATTTCTTATTAAATAAATAAATCCACACTGCGTCTCACAGAGAAGGGAATTGCACTTCATCACGAAGAGAGACCGTCCTTGTTGTGGTTGTAATAGATGTAATTAAAGCAACAGGATCAAGAAGGTCATCTCCAGATCGTTCACTATACTGTATTGACTCACACAAGGCGGCGTGGGCAGTGGTGTAAAGTAATTAAGTACCTTTACTTAAGTACTGTACCTAAGTACAATTTTGAGGTATTTGTACTTTACTTGAGCTTTTCCAATTTCCAATACTTCTACTTCTACTCCAATACACCTCGGATCCAATCATTGGGCTTTTACTCCACTACACTTATTTGAAAACGTTAGTTACTACCGGTAGTTACTTTGTAGATTTTGATAATAATTACAAAACATACACTTAAACACTTCAGCCCAATTTTGGCCATTTGAAAATAGACAATATACAAGCTCACAATGCGTCGCGATGCATTGTGAGCTTGTAGATCTGCTATTTTCAAGAGATTTTTATACATTTGAAAACTTGAAATGGGACATTCTTCATAATGAGTTATTTTACTTTTGGTACTTTAAGAACATTTTGGTGCCAGTACCTTTGTACTTTTACTGAAGTACATTTTGAATTCTGGACTTTTACTTGTAACAGAGTATTTCTATATTGCGTTATTGATACTTTGACTTAAGTAAAACGTTTGAGTACTTTTTCCACCACTGGGCGTGGGACAACTATCACCAGTTGTGTCTCAATGAGCCTATTCTGATGTTGTTAAAATGCATCTGCTGAAATAGGCTACATTTAATTAATAATCCATTTGGCCTTGCTCAGAAGGATGCAAACCATTCATGCATGCTAGCTACAAGCCCTGACAGGAATTTGCTTACGTTTCATGTAAAATGTCATCAAAGGCATAGGCCTATGTATATGTATGTGTGTATATGTATGTATGTATGTATGTATGTATGTATGTCATAAATAGATGACCAGCAAAATGACAAATCATCATAACCAGTTACTACCTTGTCTCGGGTGTATAATCTGGCAATTATCTCCAAACTACCTGCCGTGAGCATCTTCTGGTGTGGTGGCTGCTCCCCTTTGTGAACTACCACACATACTGTATAAGGACGAGGCCCCGTCGGTGACAAGTTGAACCTGAGAAATCTGGCATCCTCCCAAGTTCCCAACATTGACGTATCACTTATGTGGAATCCTCCAAGAGCAAAAAAAAGACAAAAAACAAAAATCATATCGTCACTGTCTGGCCAAAACCTCTTAACTCCATTTTTGAGGTTTTAGATTTTTTTGGCATAAATCAGGGCTATTGAACACCCTTTACATCTGAGTGTTGGTTAAAATAATATTAGGGATGGACATCGGAATCGGCCAATATCAAAAATCGGACGAATCGGTGACCGGCAGGTCACTGACATAAATACCGGTTTTATGCCAATTGTGTATTTTCGCCCGACAGCAGAGATATTCAACTAAAATTAATGATCAGAATTCTGCTGTCTGCAATCTCCCAAATATCACACTGTGGCTCATAGGCTACTTGCAAAGCCTTTTGGTTATATCTGAGGCATGATTCAGCAACTTTATAATGGCATACTGGTGGATGACTAGGGGATTTCAGCTGGATGATTTTGTCTGAATTCTGGTTCGTAACTAACTGCTTTATCATAATATAACATTTTAATAGCTTATAATGTGTTGCATCAAGCTTGTAGATCTGCTATTTTCATATTTGCATTTATGGAGTATTGGAGTATAAAGTAAGCAGTAGGAAAAGACACATAGTAATTAGAAATGTTTTGGTTTGAATCTAGATCTAACCAAAAGTCTTTATTATACTGTATGTTGATATGTGAGAATGCAACATCTTTATGGGTGAGAACTATTATTAGGCATTTGGACATGACATGCAAATAAAGTCCTGAGATGAGTATATTGTTTTATCATTTATTTAGTCCTCATATCATCGCTGTCAGGTGGACAGCGACGAAAATAAATAAATATGGAGAAGATACAAGGTTTCTACCCGCCCGCATCGATGGCTATCAATAACTGCTCTATGATTAAGTTACTCTGTGAATGAGATGTGCAATCAATTGTAAACCACTTTGGTACTAATAATTCCTGTGATGGACACACTATGGCTACTGGTTTGACTCTTAAGCTGCTGGTTCTGCATTTCCCTACTCCCTTGACACTTGCAGTAACATCACTTGTCAGAAGCAACCCATCACCACTCACGTGCTCGCACACACACGCAGGCGAGCGCTCGCACACAACACACACACACACACACACACACACACACACACACACACACACACACACACACACACACACACACACACACACACGTCAAGTAGAAATAAATAGAATTATAGATTAAAGACAGTAAAGAGTAACAGTTTTAAACACTTCAAGGCTTTAGTATTGGTCTGTATACAGTAGTAAATAGTAAATGTAGCATTCTCTCCATCCCTGGCCATATCTATTGAACTCTTGTAAATATTGAATGAGAGTCCTGTTGACTGAGTAGCACGTGCCTTTGGTTTTGCACTTTACTTATTTATTCTGGCGTCCCTGGGGTCAAATTAAACCATTGACTTTTATAATGTTTGATGTGTGTTTCACCCCTTGTTTACCTCCTTGTTTACATCACCACTTGCTCTCCCCTCTACTTGAAACCGATCTGAAACCACACATTCCAAATCAATTGTAAGAATTAATAAATGAATGAATAAATATTCTTTACTGTAACGGGATGCATGTATTTTTGTTTTAGAGATAGGCCTACTGCCACAAAAATCTAGTGCATGTTGGCTAAAGCAAAACTGTTGTAAGAGTCTTTGCCAGAGCAGCCTTCAGTTGGCAACAACTCTAGATACAAAACTAGAATGGTGCGTTCTGAGGTGAACAAATCTCTGCCAGGAGGCACACCCTGCCTCACTCCATCATTGTTTCTGTGAAAAGGCACAGGGCCTTCATCCTGTACTGCAGAGGTCTTCAACAGGGGGTCCGGGACCCCTAGGGGGTCCTCAGAGTTACTTCAGGGGGTCCTTCAAATCTTTGTGTGATAGAAACCTTTTTTCTCCTTTTTTTGCGACCGTCAGGGAGCAGTTTACTATGAAAACCTCCACTGGCCGTCCGTCCGTCCGTCCGTCCGTCCGTCCGTCAGTCACACCTTTGTGACCATCAACAAACGTCACACCTTTGTTGATGTTTAAATCGAAGAGTCTTGGTCAAATACTTCTGTTGGTTTCTGCACTGATCATTTATACAATTCAGCTGTGTTTTTTTTCGTGTCATCATGATGAGGTCATAAATCAGCCATGCCCAAATATAGATTTTACGGGTTTACATGCTTACTCAGTTATTCGTTATGTGAAAGTCCTATGACGTCTATGATATCTGACATCATCATACATACATTCCCTTTTATGCCCATAAATGGAGATCCCCTCTGTAGAACCAGCCACTGACATCACTGTAATGTCAGGGGAACCAAATCCCTTTTATGCCCATATATGGAGATCCCTGTGATGCCAGGGGAACCAAATCCCTTTTATGCCCATATATGGAGATATGGAGATCCCCGTGTTGCCAGGGTAACCAAATCCATTTTATGCCCATATATGGAGATCCCTGTGATGCCAGGGGAACCAAATCCCTTTTACGCCCATATATGGAGATCCCTTATGTCATCAATATTAAGCCCATATCTGTGAATATCTTTGGGTACCAGATGTCTCCATTATGGTTAAATGGTCCGATATACATCACTGGCCAGAAGACCAAGAAATGGTGCAACCTCGCCCTTTGCTTTTCTCCCTATAGGCATCTTACTGGTAGGTAGTTTAATGAGGAATGCAGTATGGTGGTAGGTAGGTAGTTATGGCCTTTGATGTAAGATTTTCACTTTCTAGGATAACTATATTTGCTATTCCCAGATGATGCCCTTTTAGGGTACCCCTCATGCCCATATATGGAGATCCCCAGGCTTTACTAATTAACATAAGTTTTATGCCCATATATGGAGATCAGTGTCCCAATGTCATCAGATATATGGGCATAAATGGACACAGGCAAACTAGATGGGCTGTATGGATATCCAGATGTGTGATGTAAGTGTTTTATTCCAAATGTGGCACGCCACAGACATATTTCCAGAAACAAAATCCCTTTCATGCCCATATATGGAGATTTCTGATGTCATCAATCCCAGGCCCTGTAAAAAACATGGTTGCTATGGTATGAGCAACTTATGTCTCCATATATGGAGATTCAACTTCAATGAGTAACCATGGCAAACTGTCAACTGCCCGTATGTCTTGATAATTGGTAAAACAAACTTTTGGCCTATTTGTGGAGATAAGCGACCAACGGTCGCTTATCTCCCGATTAGGGAGTCTTACTGGTATATTAACCACTTGAACCCTAACGTCCATATCCTGAGAACTTTAGCCGAAAGAGGTTTGGTGTAGAGGGGGAAAAGAGCCCCAAGTACAGAGTGAAAGGTCAAGTTTATTAAGTATTGACAGTTCAAATGGTTAAATATCTGAAAACACAAATTGACATGAATCCAAAATACACTGATGATTGTCCTGTCAAACGATGAAACTATATGGAATCTATGAACAGGTTGTGGGGGTCCCTGCTTTATCTCTCTCTCAACTAAGGGGTCCTTGGCCTGAAAACGTTGAAGACCCCTGCTATACTGTATGATAAACGATGCTGATTGTTAATTCCTTGTCTCAATTACTGTATTGAGACTCGCAGAATACTACATTGGGCGACTTCCGGCGCCCATTGAATTGTATTCATCCTGGCTGCAGAAACATGGATATACAGTATCTCTGCTTCTTTTCCCATATTGCGCGTTTGGTGGTCATATTGCGTGTTTTTTTATGGACCATAACGTACACACAGATCATCGCGGTTGTAATTGTTCTTCTCCGCGTCAAAGAAAATACTTTTGGCGTTTGTGGACGGGAACACCCACGCACACAACCCACAGAGAATCTGGTAAATACAATAGGAAAAAGCTTTGGTAACTAATCTACATTTATATGGCAAAACTATGGCTGTCTAAGTGTTTTAAAGTAGGTAGCCAAAGTAGGTTAATCAGCTGATCTGTCAGTTTATGATGAAAGTTAGTACAAAGTAGACAAGGTTAAAGGTGTGTCAATGTTGCGTGAATGTTGAAAAGTTACGCGAAAGGAACACAAAAGGAATATCCTTACCGCGTGTATCAGGCGGTAAACCTACCGTGGGGAGAATCAACCACATAGTACAGACACAAACACGTCGTGTCGTGCACACAAACAAACAGGCTGTACAAGAAAACATTACAGACTTATGTGGAAGTGTTGCACGGATGTCAAAAAGTCCTAAAGAGGGTCGGGGTCTCCATGGCAAGCCACAATAAACCACTGACATACGGCACATAACAGACCACAGTCCCTACTACTGTAGGTAGCATGACTAAGACTTCAGCTCCTGCCAGAGTACATTACTTTGTTTTATCTGTTCTACGGCGTGCATTTGGCCCACACAGAATGTGTTTCTCTACAGATGGCCTACAGCAGCAGCAGCAGCTGCGGTTCTGTTTACATCTCCTCAAGAAAGCATCATTTTATTTATTTGGAGATATTCAATCATGCACATGTTGAGTGTTTGAAGAAGACCACCTGCAAGTGATTGAAACTTCTCATGATGATTAAGACTGAAGTAGCATCTCCTTTATTATGGGAACTCTGAAGTAGCCAATTAAATTACTGGTAATGCCTACAACACAAACTATTTGATTATGCCAAATGCTTGCAGTGACAAACAACTAATAATCTACCCTACCGAATAGAGCCATATTATGCTTACTCTAGAACAGAACTGTGCAACATTTAAATGTATTAAATAAATGTCCATTTTAGGGTCTTGGAATTAACTTTGTGTTTGATTTACAGAACCCTAAACCACCCTCTCTGAAGAAATACATCTTAGAAATAAAAGAATACAGGGACTTTGCTTACATTATGCATTATTATATCTCGGATTCTCGGCTGTGATAGGCTGGATATCTCTGTCTTTCTGTGTGGCAACAGCAACCCCCTATTCCTCATGCTCTTGTGGTTCTGTGCCTCCAAGGGTCCCTTCTGCAGCATCCATGCTGGTAACCATGGTAACGGCAGTCTGACCCTACAGTGTTGCTGCAGTTATTAGCAGGCTTGACCTGAATTCCCTACAACATGTTAGCCTAGTAGGCAGGCAGACATAGATGTATTAAGAGGCAGACATGGCTTGGACAATTGACCTGCTTCCCGTTGTTTGAGGTCAAAGACTGAGGCATCCCACTGTGGTTGCCTCGGGTGTCAGTGAAACCCAAGGCGCCGATTTGCTACTCTTTCACAGATCGATGAGCGCGGTTGTGTTTGGGCTAACACCGTGCAAACAGTCTGGATGTCTGTGATGGTATCCCGTTCAAATCCTTACGTTTCCATCTCCTCTGTGTTGTTCCATTCAAATCCTCCGATTTCCATCCCCTTCGGAGCTGAACATGAGAAATTGTATAAGGGAATTAGCAGCGCTAAATTGTAAGCAGCTAAAGTATATGTTCTGCCTGAAACAAATGCCACAATATTACAATTGTGGAGTGACAAAAACAAAATGTCTCATTATGATTTGATTTTATGTGGACACAATTCTGGATTTTACCTTATATGTAAGAGCTAAATGAACAGATTTTGCATGGTGTTACAGTAGATCTTGGTAATAGATGGACAAGGGGAATAATATTGGAATAATCCCTTGCACAGCCCACCGCTCAGCTGTAAACTCCCTGAAGTGTCAGCTCGCTGTCAGAGACAGACTGTGTAGGAGTGTCTATTTCTGCTCTTCTTTTCAGAGACCAGGAACATATCGTCACTGTCGGGCAGAAACCTTGTATCTCCAATTTTCAAATGTGTATGTTTCTTCGTAAAGTAAAGCCCTGCTTCATCATACAAGGCCATCGCACAGATCTACAATCGCACAGATCTACAAGCACACAATGCGAGGCATTGTGTGCTTGTAGATCGGCTGTTTTCACTAGTTTAAATCATTTTTAAAATGATAAATGCAAAACAAGCGGTTCTGGACATACAAGGTTTTCACCCGATAACGACGATATCCCAGTCTCCAACACCCAAGCATAACACGAGTCAGCTTCCACAGCACACCCTGCCCGCTTCTCTACTTGGTCTGCTGTTCCATTGTAATCCCTTGCTTGGGCCTAGCTTAGCATGGAGGCTTAGCATTCCTCTACAAGTAGTCAGAGTGCTAGCTAACAGGAATTTTGGTTATTGATACTCGGACAAGGTCTGCCATTAGTACTAATACGTTGAGATTGTGGTATCCAGTCAGGTGAATAAATTCACAACTCAACTCAATTAAACGATATGATTGTTTTTGCAATCCACTGTGGAAGCAGATAGATAGCCTACATTTCTGGCTGCAGTTTCCTAATTTGAGCTGTGAATGGGAAATTTCACTGAAGCTAATTTAATTTAATTGCATGTGTCCTTCACAATTACTTTTAAGAGCAGCCTTTCGCCTTTCGTGCCTGGAACACTGACGGTTTGTCAACCCTGGAACCATGTGTGTCAGACGGAAACAATAGCATTCACTGTCTTCTCCTCAGCAATCAGACTGGAATCAATCAAGCTTTTACAGTCAATGGCCTACGTCCACATTACCCTCACATGAAATGGAGTTGGCCTTATGTCAACTATTGTATGTAGCAGTGGTTCTCAAAGTGGATTCCAGGGACTCTGGGGGTCCTTTATGGGGGTCTAAATTGACTCATACGAGTCTGTAACTCGGACAGTGTACAAATGGAACCAAATGAACCCTAACGGGTCCATTTGGTCCAATGTGTACACTGTCAGAGTTAAGGGGAGGCCTTGAAATGTAAAAGTTTGAGAACCACTGGTATGTAGAAATTCTTTGAGTCTTCAACTCTTGTGGAGTGCTAATTCATACCCCAGGAATGTTAGTTATGATACCACAGTGCACGTTATGTTATAACCGCATGTTTTGCTTGTGTGTGTGTGTGTGTGTGTGTGTGTGTGTGCGTGCGTGCGTGCGTGTGTGCGTGCCCATATGTGTGTGTGTTGTAGACATGACGGACCAGCAGAGGGTGCTGCATTCCGGCTGCCCAGTTGTCTCAGGTGTCCTCACGCCCCCCATCCGGCACAACAGCAAGCTGGCCAGCAGCATTGGTCGGATCTTCAAGCCCTGGAAGTGGAGGAAAAAGAAAAACGAGAAGCTGAAACCCACTGCCAGTGAGTGAAGCTCTGTGACGCACAGCCACAACACTGGTCGGGGGGGACCCATTTGTGGGTCTCAGACACATCTTTATTGGACCCTTTGTTTTTTGGTTTGTTTTTTAACTATTGTTATTTCAAAATATATTCAAATAACATTCCCCTAAAAGCTATTTTTTCATGAATTAAAAACAAAATTCAATGATTTTTTTTCTCAGTAATTTCATGAATAAATCAAAGAAAAATCTAAGAAATTCCATAAATTAGAAACCAAATGTTTAAGAATTTGTGAAAATAGCCGATCTACAAGCTCACAATGCGTATTTTCACTAGCTTGGGTCCCAGGCAAACGTCTATATTCTCTTTTGGGTAACACTGACCTACAGCTACTTCAATGAAGCACACAGGGCTTCTTGAAGGAGTTGCAACCCCGACATTTGGAGTCATTTTGTTCTGGATGTGTGATTAGAGGTGCAGTAAGTGATATTTCTTGGTTAGAATTGTGTTAAATAGCTCTATGTTCTCGGATCTCCCTTGTGTCTCTCTGTTCTTTAATAAAGTGAAAATTGATTTTCAGACCGCGATACCAATTTCATCCAATCTGCAGAGAGAACTCACACAGGATGCAGCATAAATAAACAAGGGATATTGGAAGTGATGACAAAGAAATGAGCAGACACTTATTTAAAGATGGGGTGCCATGATTTTCACCCCTATAAAACATGATTATCTACTATTATGATTATACTAGGAGTAAGAATTTTTCCAAAAAAGTGTGCAGAAAGCGTTAAAATTATGTTTTTATGTGGCCACACCCACCAGTTCATTGGTATGCGTGGTTGTCATGGTGGGTGGTGACCCAGCTGAAGTTAGCCACACCCACGTGTGTTGGGTGAATGGTAATTAGGGGAGGGGTTGATTCTATGATGTAATAAGTATGGGTGTTTTTGGAACGGCACGTCTGACCCAGCAGGTGGCATCCTCCAGCTAAAAACCCAAATAAAAAGAGAATGCATAATTGAACTACTATCTAATGAACTACTGTCAACCTCCTAGACACATGAAAACCAGAAAAAATACAAAACTATGGCACCACCTCTTTAACAATATGAAATCCAAGCTGATAAACGGGCTCTCTCTCCTGATTGGATGAAATTGGCAACCCACCTGAAAAAACACTTTATAGCTATGATTAATAGTGATGGGCAATCCCGTTCATTTCAGTGAACAAATCATTTCGTTCACATTCACCTAATGATCCGTTCAAAAGATTTGTTCACGTTCACCGTTCATAGAGCGATCATCCTGTGAAAAACACTATCGTGGGAGCATTTTTATTACGTCGTGAGTACAGCCCGCCCTACAGTCCTATGTGCCATGGTATATTAGGGGGAGGGGGCGGGGGTGTTAACGAAAGTGTGAACGACACATTTCAGGGATTTGAACGAATCGTTCACGAGTCTTGCTAATTCTTATGAACAAATCACTAATGACAAATCACAAATTATTACTATCAGAATATAGAGCGTTGACCTTTTCACACACACAAACACACACACACACACACACACACACACACACACACACACACACACACACACACACACCCACGAACGCACGCACGCACGCACGCCCGCCCACCCACCCACCACACACACACACACACACACACACACACACACACACACACACACACACACACACACACACACACACACACACGCACAATTTGTTTTACCTTTACTCTGTTGGTTCAATAGAACATCATGGAGTGTGGATTTGCTTTGTGGTTAAAGTGTGTAAACAAACAGTGGTATGAATGGAAACTGCTTGTGTCATTCAGCGCTGGAGAAGAAAGCAGCGACACAGCAGAGCAAAGTGGACCTCGTCAGCAGGGGGGAACCAGATCCAGGTACATAAGGAGAGGGCCTGGATACACGCACGCACACGCACGCTCACACACTCTCTCTTTTTATGCCATGTAGCACTTCGAGATTTGATATGAAGTGCATTATAAATAAAATGTAATATTATTGTTTTATTATTATTGTTATTATCATCATCCTATCATAATTACAATGGACCATTTCTTTCCCTTTTCCACTGTTATACACTGCACAGAGTCAGATCTAGCTTGTGGGGTTGACCGTGATGACCCAGACAGCCCCACACAGTCAGACGGTGAGGAGATAGACGAGGAGCCCATGGCCCCTCTGGCCACCACCCTGGAAGAACTGCTCAGTGATCTGGAGACCTTGACGGGTAAAATGACATGACTGACTAGACCTTAGTCACTATAGCATCACAGGCACTCGCTGCAAACCTATTGCAAATACAAATAAAGACACTACACCACATTTCTCATTTTAACATTATTAAATTGAATATGTGTAGATGGAAATCATTATAGTCCACACATGTTCTTATTCTTGTGGACACTAGGGTAGAGCCTGCCATAATTCTAGCTGAAAAGTATTACTAACTAATTATTTTCAGCATTGATTTAGGCAAATAAACCAATTTTATGTAACTGTAATGTTCTATTGATTGACCACAAGGTGGAGCCAAATATCACTGAAACAGATCTCAACCTCACCCACCATGCACCATCACAACCTCTCATCATTAGGGCATGGTTGAAGAAGTTGCTGCTTTTGTGTCATTTCAGTACAAGACCTGACAGAAAATTCCAATGCAATTGGAGACCGAGGTCAGAGCGAGGAGGGAGAGAAGGACTGCACGTCACTAACTGTCCAGAGCAACGGCCAGTCTGTGGGGAAAGTGGAGGCCCCTGAGGGGAAACAGGAGGCCCCCACGGCCCCACCACAGAGACGAGCCAGCACCCCTCCCCCACCCAACATGCCCGTCAAACTGCTCACCCGACTGGGCAGTCTAGAAGGTCGGTCTGCCAGGACAAAGATTCAATATGTTACATCAGGGGTCTTCAACAGGGGGTCCTCAGAGTTACTACAGGGGGTCCTCCAAATCTTTGTGTGATAGAAGCTTTTTTTCTCCCACCAAAGAGGTTTGGTGTAGAGGGAAAAATGAGCAGTATAAGTACAGAGTGAAAGGTCAAGTGTATTAAGTATTGACGGTTCAAGTGTTTACATATCTGATGACACAAATTGTCATGAATCCAAAATACACTGATGATTGTGCTGTCAAACGATGAAACTATATGGAATCTTGGGGTCCCTGCTTCATCTCTCTCTCAGGTAAGGGGGGTCCTAATTGGCCTGAAAACGTTGAAGACCCCTGTGTTACATTATATAACAAGACGACAAAATGACCCAAAGTCAGCACTGTATCACAATATGAAATCTCCCCTAACCAGGCCCACATCCGAAACCGGTAAAGAAGTCCCCGGCCACTTTGCCCCGGAACTTCACTCTTCCTAAGGATCCACAGGGCTCCCTGCTGCGGGGCAGGATCTCCACACCCACTGGGTCCCCCCACCTCGCGCTACATCCACAGCTGCCCCCCAGCTGCATCATTGAGGAACTGCACCGTGCCCTGGCCTCCAAACACAGACAGGACAGGTAACATTAGATATGATCTCTGCTGTACATCTTTATGGTGGATCTATTCTATATGCCCAGGATGAAAAGATACCAGCACTCTCAGGCATAATATGTGTCACTGCACGACAGAAAAAACGAATGAAAATTTCGTCCATCAGCGTTTTAGGATTTGATGAGGATGTGACCCCTCTTTAAAGATGACACACAGGTCAACAGTTTTGTGTATTTTGGGCACAATTATGTAAATGTAAAAAAGAAAACTAAAAATAAAGTTTAAAGAAATGTTTACTCACACCATCAGCAATAAACTTGTATTTATCAGGAAAATGGTATTGAGCAAGAGGATTTATCCTTAAATCAAAACAATGTTTTAACCACTTAAACCCGATATGATTAGCTGACCAGAGGGCTCTAGGCGCCCTAATCACTAATGATGATTGACATCACAGGCTGACCATATGAAGTTGGAGTTCTAAATTGGAGCTATTCTATTCCCATGTGGATCCCGAGAGCCACATGATTCTATTTTATTTGTCGTGGTTTTTGGATTTCTTTGGTTTGGCTGTTCCAGAGACAGAGAGCTCCCTACACACCAGATGGTAATTACTAGTGACCCGCTGTTAGTAGACGTTTAGATGCACAATTATTGTCGTTGTCGGGTGGAAACCTCGTCCAAAGTCCAAATGTCCAAAACCATTCGTTTTGCATTTATCATTTTAAAAATGATTTAAACTAGTGAAAACAGACGATCTACAAGCACACAACGGCGTTGTGTGCTTGTAGATCTGCTGTTTTCACTACTTTTGTGCGACGGCCTTGTATGATGAAGCAGGGTTTTACTTTACGAAAAAACGTACACATTTGAAACTTCATGGAGATACAAGGTTTCCACCCGACAACGACGTTATGTTGCTGACACTGATAAAGGCTTAGTCTGACACGTTGTTTCAGTGTCCATTTTGTGCCCATATATGGAGGTACCTGATGTCATCAGTATATGTCCATATATGGGCATATCGGGTGTATCTGTTGTTCTGGACAACTGGATATCCATTATGGATATATATCGAGCAGTTCGGCGGTTCTGGACACCTGCCCGACCCGAACGACTCAACGGCGGGAACATGCTAAATGTGGTTTTGCATGATGAAATATGCCATCTGAACTTTACTATGTAAGCGGAAAGCATTTGATTTGTAGGCCTTTCTTCTGCATTGTCACTGTAGCTTCCAGGGGAAGGAGGCGCGCTGTTCTCCGAAGCGGCGCTTAGATGGCCGTCTGTCACGCACCTCCAGCATTGAGAAGGAACCTGGCGGCGAGTCAGAGAGCAAGAAGGAATCTGATGAAAACAAGGAGAACCGGCGCATGGATGAATACTACAGTGACCAGGAGAGTTGGAATGAGTCAGTTATCTCCGGTAGGTCTGCTGATAATGATAATAATTCACAAAATTGATATCACAATCACTGACCTGATAACAGGCACATGCACACATACGGTAGACATCAAAGGGGGCTTGAGCCCCTGCCTTTTTATCCGTCTGTAAAAAGTGCCCTCTCCAGACCATGAATGCAGTTTTTACTAAGGTGAAATGAATTAAAACGCCCTCTTTCCATGCCATATAAGGCAGCATTCAAGAGAATTGTCTTGTCCAAACTCTCCTGAACTTGAATGCAGCATCGCATGTTGAAAGAATTGCCCACTCTGTGTAGAAATCCATGCTGTTACGCCAGTATCTCCAGTATTACTTGATTATGCTTAGTTGAGTGTGGTATTGAGTACCAAAAATAGCCGACCTCCAAGCTCACAACGCGTCACGCTGTGATGTGTTGTGAGCTTGGAGGTCTGCTATTTTTGATATTTTCACCAAAATGCCCTTTTAGAAATGTCAGCCCCTGCCTCTCTAACATTCTCTGCACGTCCCTGCCTGATAATGTATACATCTAGTATAATCCAGGCATTGTGTGAGTGGATAAAACAATAAAAGGTCCTAATTCATGGCCAATGATGTCAATACATGTTAGATCTTAGACAAAAGCCGTCTGTGTGGAGATTAGTTTTAGATCTTAGCAGAATGGACAAAAGCCGTCTGTGTGACGAATAGTTAGAGTTGAGCAGCTTCAGCCGCAAAACTCAGCAGTTCAGAGAACTTCAGACACAAATGGTTTTTTTTTTGCCGGTGACCCTAATTTGCTGCTAATGCTCCAGCAATAACAAAACAACAACCCCACCAACAGGAACACTTCCACGCGGAATGAGGAAAGAACTGCTGGCCGTGAAACTCCGCAATCGGCCCAGCCAACAGGAGCTGGAGGACCGCAACATTTTCCCCATGCGCAGCGACCAGGAGCGCCAGGAGATCCGTCAGCAAATCGAGACGAAGCTGGCCAAGTGAGTGGCTCTGTGTGGACCCAGCTACCTGTCGACACGCCATCAGTTCATCGCCATCATCAGCCCTCTACCCCTCCCCTTCTTCACTCTGTCCCATGTATGTCTGTTTCATCATTCAACATCTTCTTACACACTATCTCAGCCCATCCGTCGCTTTGCCCCCAGTGGTGGACAAAGTACTAATCCCCAGCATTTGAGACCAAGTATAGTCAAGAACCGAAGTCTAAAGTCACTTCCCCCATTCTAAATTATAAATCACGAGTATGAGAACTGTGTTCCCAAAGGTCGGTGACTTTACAGGATATGAAGCATCAACTGATGGTGAAAAGGTACTAATTTATCCACGACTACATGTCCCATTAAACATGCGTCCGGATCACGGCGCTACTGTCACACATAATCAGCATCACGTTGTGTTGCACTGGATTTTTTATTTCTGTAGGAGAGTACAGTATTGTCAGTTCTCGGTTGTTTCATCAGTTTTTTATAGAGCATGCCGAGACTCACTTGGTTTCCTACTGTGGTTTCCAACGCAACTTCCAGTTACCGCGGCAGAATTAATTAAACTAAATATAATAAACGACAGAGCCATCTCCCTGACAGAATTGTCTGACTGTTTATCTTTGGAATAAAGTTCTTATATGGAAAAAAGCCTATGGGATTTAGAATGGGAAAACAACTCTGTGACCCACAGGGTAACAGCAGTGACCCCTGTGCTTTATACTTAATACTCCTGGTCAAATAAGTGTCTGTCAAATTTGTATTTAAAAGTACATGCTTAAAAAAAGCATTATCCATAAAGTATAAAATACAAAGTATATTTTCTTTTTAATATGAATGCATTGCCATATTGCAATTTAGACATAAAAAGCAAAGATTCTACAGAAATATATAAAAAAGAATATTAATAATAGTGAAAATAGCAGATCTATCACATCGCAAACACATTGTGAGCTTGTAGATCTGCTATTGTCACTATTGAAACAGGGCTTCTTAGAAATGTTGTGGAGTCAAAAGCACAATATTTTTCTTTAAATAATGGATTTATTCAAAATACAGGTTCTTAAAAAAAAGTACTGTAACAGTATTTAAGTAAATGTACTTTTTTACTGTCCACCACTGTGTACCACCAACCCTTAACAACCTCCCTGTCCTGAAACACCTGAGAAAGAAGTCTACATTGGATTGATTGATTGATTGATTGATAGATACATCATATACAGATGGCTGTCGAATTAAAGTAAAAGCTTGAATGCCTGAGTGGAGAAACAAGCACATCGTCGTTTTTGGGTGAAAACCTTGTATGTCCAAAACCGTTCGTTTTACATTTATCATTTTAAAAATGTTTAAACTAGTGAAAACAGCCGATCTACAAGGCGTTGTGTGCTTGTAGATCGGCTGTTTTCACTACTTTTGTGCGACGACCTTGTATGATGAAGCAGGGCTTTTCTTTGCGAAAGAACGTACACATTTGAAACTTGGAGATACAAGGTTTCCACCCGACAACGACGAAATGCACGTGCTGCCATACAGGTTTATTATTAAGCAGTGGATATCATACTGTATCATATCATCCTCTGTGGCATGTATCAAAATGCTGAGCAGGGCAGGCCCAGTCAACCTCGATTTTGGATCAAAAGGTGTCAATGGACAGGGCTCATGTGTTTCAATTGTCACTGTTAAAAACCTCCATGCATGTTGACATACCCTTCTGTCTTTCTATAACTCCACATCTCTTGCTCTCTGATTGTATGCTGCTGTTACCTACACTAGATTCTTAATTTATTCATTAAGACTCATTAATGAATACGAAACGTGTGTGCGTGGAGGGCCTCGACACTGCCTTCATGAATATTTCACAGATGGAAATAATCTGACCTCTGATGGAAAGAGATAGCTTTCCTTAAACAACTGATACAATTGCCTTGTCTTAGTAAATCAAAATCTCACGATATTGTCAGGTTGTCATTTTAACCTGCCACAGGTGCAGCTTATTTGGGTCAAGCGGTCTGATTTGTTGGCGTATGGGACAGAATTCTTTATGAAATGCTGAGAAGGAATGCACCAGAGATTCAGAGAACATAATCTTATTTGCAACGTTATGTAAATGACGAGAGGGTGTTATTGTGGGAAGTTAAATAGGATTAACAATCAGATTGGGTTCATTCTCAATGAATAATACAGTGCAGCATGTACTGGAAGGCTTATGCAACACCCAGTGGTATAGGTGGAATGTTTCACCTAACAGTTACAATGCTGACTTGCTTGCCGTTGACATTTTGACAGTGGAGAAGTCATAGCACCAAGCAGTATAATGTAACACAGATAAGAGTAAGCTGACCTCCTGGAAAACCACAAGGAAATCCAAAATATAACTAGAAGCAGTGCTCTTCCGAGCACAGGTCTCCACCAGGTCAGGTATTAGTTATTGTGGCCTCCTGGTGGCGCTAAATGTGAAAAGGGTGCCATGTCTTCTTTGGCCTTTAACCGTGACACTGCATGCATGATTTGCTGTTATAGTGCCACCATGAGGCTCATTTGCCTATTGGGAATGTGCATGCACAATTTCTGCGTTCATGATTCAGGCATTTTATTCAAAACGGACCAATCCTGCAAACTTTGGAAGCCAGTTTTAACCAACCAGGATGGAATATGGAAAATCGGACAGATCCATATCAATCACATGACTGTAGAGATACTGTCTATCAATTTACGTGATTTTTGGACAAAATCTGTAGGCTTACTGGCCAAAAGTTAGTTCAGTGACAATTGGCCTCCTGGTGGCACTAGAACAGGCCCATGTGAAAAATGTGGGGCAGAGGTTCTGAATTGGCATCCAGGGAGTGTGTGTGCACAGTTTGCCAGCGACCGGTCCAACGGTGCCGGAGATTAGCTGGTAACAAACTGGATGGACGGACGCACACATACACTGGTGAAAACATTGTCTCTCCCCATGCCTTTCGGCTGGTGGATACAACTAGTGTGGATTATATGTAGCCTAGTAAACCGACTCCTCCCATCTTCCGCATTCGAATGAAGGCAGGAAGAGAGACTGGTTTACGAGGCTAGATTATATGTATAATTTTGGCCACAGCATTGTGTTCTGGACCTTCTCCAAAGACAGTCCAACAGAGGATTAATTTGTGGAATTAAATCTTTTTGTGTGAGCTTTTTTTCTTTTTTTGTCTCCACCAGCCGAAGGCATGGGGGAGAGTATGTTTTCGCCCCTGTCCGTCCGTCCGTCCGTCCGTCCGTCCGTCCGTCCGTCCTTCCGTCCATCCGTCTGTGCGTGCGTGCGTGCGTGCGTCTGTGCGTCCGTGTGTCCTCCAGTTTGTTACCAGCTAATCTCCGGCGCCGTTGGCCCGGTCGCTGCCAAAATGAGCACACACACTCCCTGGATGCTAATTCAGAACCTCTGCCCCACATTTTTCAAATGGCCCTGTTCTAGCGCCACCATGAGGCCGATGTTTGCAAAACACATTTCTGTTCACTACTCTTAGAGATTTTGTCCACAAATCCTACAAATCGGTAGACAGTATCTCTACAGTCATGTGATCAACATGGATCTGTCCGATTTTCCATATTCCATCCTGATTGGCTACAATTGGCTTCCAAAGTTTGCAGGATTGCTCCGTTTTGAACAAAATGCCTCAAATCATGAACACAGCGTGCAATCCTGGTGAAATTGGGCGAGCACGTTCCCACTAGGCCGAGGAAGAAATGCCACTTTACATTTCTCAAATCAGCCTCATGGTGGCGCTATAACAGGGCAATTTGTGTTTTTATCTTTAACTCCACCGATAAG
Source organism: Nannobrachium achirus (assembly GCF_963921795.1). NCBI lineage: Eukaryota > Metazoa > Chordata > Actinopteri > Myctophiformes > Myctophidae > Nannobrachium > Nannobrachium achirus. The sequence goes on along the minus strand of NC_137815.1, from coordinate 59,356,113 downwards.
TGGAAAACTTTGTATGCACACTCTACCCTGCATTTTTCACATTTGCCTTTATAGCGCCACCAGGAGGACAACTTATGTAAAACACATTCTTTGCTATTACTCCATCAGATTTTCTCCAACAATCATGCAAATCAGTACACAGTATCTCTATAGTCATGTGATAAAGTCCGATCCGTCTGATATGTCATATTCCATCCTAATTGGCTAATATTGGCTTCCAAAGTTTGCAGGATTGCTCCTTTTTTGAGCACTGCTTTTTTTTCTTTTTTCTTTTCTTTTTTTGCTTGCCAGGTTGTCTGAGCGAGGTGTCAAAATAGTACAAAAAGCAGGATTAACTCAGGTGGATTGAACATATGATAGTGTATGTGTGGGGAAATAGGACACTATAGCTTTCCAGCACTCCAGAAGAAATCAGCATTGTGATCAAATGAATAACTTGCTTATATAATACACCAGTAAGATTCCCTAATCGGTAGATAAGCGACCACCAGGTCACATGTATACACAAATAGGCCTGTAAGTGACTCTAGACATACTGTGTACCGCTTTGCGTGATTTTAGGGCAACATCTGTAGGAGGCAGAGCAGTGTCCAAAAATGTGTTTTGCAAAAATCGGCCTCATGGTGGCGCTAGAAGAGGGCCATGTGAGAAGGGACAGATCCATGTCGATGACATGACTGTGGACATACTGTGTGAGCATACCTTGTTCATTCTTTCCCTCTGTAGATCCTTAACATGTGTGTCATACCTTTGTGTGGTTGACGTAATACCTCAGTTCACACCTTACTGTGCACACGTTGTTCGGTGGGCTTTACATTATTTGAAGTTGACCCATTCTGAGGTTGACCCATTTTTTCAGTTACACTTTAAAAATGGAAACATTTCTAATCAAAATTGATCACAAGCTGTCTGTACTGAAATAGGTTTCCAGGCTTTTGGCCAATTCGAAAAGTAGATTGCACCGCCATGTCAAGTAAATTGTAACTTGCAGTGATGGGGAAGCTGCTTGGAAAATGTAGTAAGCTACACTACTACTCTTGATTACTACAGTATAGCTCAACTAACAGAAGATATCCCCAGAGAAATATAGCAAGCTACTGTCACGTTACTTAGAAATGTAGTTAAGCTATGTAGCTAAGCTATTTGTAGCTAACTACTGCCCACGATTGGATATGCCTATTATGGAGATCTCTGTATCTGTCAGTCATTGTCCCCTTTATGATATGGATATCTCTGTATCTGTACTAAATCAAGCAGCTCTAAAAACTGTATGGGGTGCTCACACAGTAGATGTTTTCCAGCAGAAAAATATAATGCCACAAATCACATCATGTCACATACTGTATCATGTTTTTCAGTTGAAAATCTGTTTTTTTTATCAAGCGACAGGATCTCACAATAAAGTGTTTGTACATTAGCCTTTCTTTACCCTGATGATTTCTGAGTTCCAATTGTGAGTTCACAATTAGAACTATGCTTATCACCAGGCATTTGCACACATAGACATCAAAGGGGGCTTGAGCCCCTGCCCTTTTATCCGTCTGTAAAAAGTGCCCTCTCCAGACCAAGAAGTAAGCAATTTACCCCGAGTGAGAGGACATTATGCTCTCATAATGTCCTGAGTGCGGGTGTTATCGGACGAGGCGCAGCCGAGTCCGATAACACCCGCACTCAGGACATTATGAGAGCATAATGTCCGACCCCGAGTGGTAAATAGCTTTTCTACCACTTTTTCCCGTATACATGAAAGAAAACACATAGTTGTAACTTGCAAGGATCTTAAGTTACAATCATTATTGCCTATAAAACTTCCGCGACGACAGCAAATAGTTCCACAAACAACATCTTCTACTCACCACCAGATGACGCCAACTCCATGCAGAGAAAGATGTCTAGCATACAGCTAAGCTAACGTCAGTTAGAAGGACCGTTCCGGCCGTAAATAGAGGCTGTTCGCTTCCAGAAAGGCATAGGTTCAGAGAAAAGGGGCTTTAAAGTTGGCGGATTGCATTGGATCCAAATAAATCGGCGACGATAGTATGCACGTTAGTAAACATAGGACCGCTGCGACCTTCATTTGTTGGTTGGGGGAAAGTCCCCGGATGTACACTGAGGCGCATTGATCTCGGACACACAACTTTGCGGCAGTGGTCCTCTCATAACCTCCGGAATTTAGCCAATCAGAATCCAGTATTTGAACACGTGACTCGAAAAAGTGGTAGAATGCAGTTTTTACTATGGTGAAAGAAATTGATTATGCTTAGTTCAGTGTGGTATCAGGCACCGAAAAAGCTCACAAGCGCGACGCGCTGTGAGCTTGGAGGTCTGCTATTTCCGATATTTTCACCAAAAGGCCCTATATTCTCTGCACATCCCTGGTTATCACAATTCCTTCTTCGTGTACTTTCATGGTAGTCGTGCATGATCAGTGTAATAATGTCAGTCAGGTTAAGGCTGCTAATTGAAGAGATTGAGATATCAGACTCAGAGTGGGATTATGGCTGGGAGAGAGTGTTCATAGAACCGTAGATCATTTGCAAAGGGCAGATGAGGCTTTGTTGTGTTAGTAATTTAACAGATGGTGTGAGAGCTAAGTCAGGCAGGGTGCTGTTCAAAGAGACAGAGAGGATCGTTGCGTCTAGCATCGTGCCTCCCCACGTGCAACCCTACCCCAGTACACAGGGCATTTAACAGCTGTGTGTCAATCTGAATAACACGAGTAGCAGGCCAGCTGCGTGTGAGAGAGAATAAGTGTGAGATTGTACAGAGGCTTTTCCAGACACACCTCTTTCCATGTGGGCTTCCACGTGTACTCACATTTGTTGATCTATGTTGATCCAACGGACAGTGTTGTGAATGTTAATCAGTGTTACATAGAAATGCAGATCACTTTGCTCAGTTGAAGAGAAGAATTGTAATTGAATTGAAACCCCAGTAGGGAACAGTGAAGGTGCATCATTCAGCATATTCTTCATCCTGCCACATCGGTGCAATATGTTCCGTTTACTGTACGGGGTTCCTGAAGGGATGTTGTGATGACAATGCTTTTTTTTTATGGAGGCATTTTAGCCTGAAGTCCACAGGGGGAATTCAAAAGGGCTATACGTATTACACCCATCCTATAATCCAGTAGTTCCCCACCTTTTCTGGCTGTGACCCCCAAAATAATCATATTTTAACTGGGAACCCCCCCACTCTGACGAGCACTACTAAGACTTGAAGCATTACATTTTGTATAACACGGTTCTATTGTGAAAATAGCATATCGTCATGCTCACAACGCCTGAGCATGTAGATTGGCTATTTTCACAATGTCTGACTCTAATATTTGACAATATGGCCATTGTTTACATTTTTATTTAGAGGTTTTAAAAAGGTCTTAAAAGTCCTTAAATTGTCACTTTAGAAATGTGCAGATACCCTCAGCTTTATGTTGGTTTGTCTACTGTTGAGTGAGAAAACAATGTTGCACATTAAGTTAATCATCTGGGGACCCCTCAAAATAATTTGGGGAACCCCCTGGGGGTCCCGACCCCCAGGTTGAGAACCACTGCTCTAATCGTTGCTGTTGGCCAGAAACCTCATTTTGTATCTCCATATTTCAACGTTTTATAATAATAAATAATAATAATAAATTGTATTTGTATTGCACTTTACATTTGAAACAAACCTCAAAGTGCTACAGTACAGAATTAAAAAAGTGCATAAAAATATAATGTTAGATTTTTCTAAATGAATGCCCAGTTCATCATACCATACAATGTCACACAAAAGTAGCAAAAAATAGCAGACCTACAAGCTCATGACGCAGGCGACACACTGTGAGCTTGTAGGTTGGTTATTTTTCTATTTATTCTGTATCTTCACTTTCATTAAGTGAAACTAGTGAACGTGAAAGTGGTTAAATCCCTTTCTATTCCCCGAAAAGTAGCGCTTTTGGACATGATGTTTCTACCCATGCACGGCATGCAGGAACGTTATGTTAAGTGAACTCCTGTTCTCAGTCTTACATAACGAGCACAGGACATAATCAATGGGGTGTCATGAGGGGAAAGTGTGACACTGTAGCGTGCTGGGTTATGGTAGGTACTGTACGCACTAGGGGTGCAGGAAAAAATCGATTTGAATTCGAATTGGGTTTCTAACATGGTAAGATTCAGAATCGATTTTCATTTTCCAAAAATCGATTTTTTTAATTATTATTTTTTAATGTTTTTTTTTTATTTTTTTTATGATTTTTATTTTTTTTGGACATTTGTATTAGATATTATGTTTTGTTTGTACACGTTAAAAGAATGTGTGCAAGCATGAATAAATCAGACATGTTGTCTTGGATTTACCTTTGTGTGTTTACATTATTGTAATAAGTTGATAAAACCTTAGAAATTATAAAAGCCACGTAAATGTACGCTGCTTTCATGCCAGCAGACTGGAGTAGATCCTGATATCCTATTAATTGAATAGAGAATCGTTTTGAATCAAGAATCGTTTTTAAATCGGAAAATAATCGTTTCTGAATTTGAATCGTTTGGATTTGAAAGAATCGAAAAAAATCGTGAATCGTGACCCCAAGAATCGATTCTGAATCGAATCGTGGGATACCCAAAGATTCGCAGCTCTAGTACGCACTAGCTGGTACATCAGGACAAAGCCCAGAGACGCATGTCTGTTTATGTGAATCTACAACGACACTGCGCAACAGTGCCATGTACTCTCCAGTGTCATCTTGATGGGAAGTCAACATGGACCACAGTTGGAATGAACTGACTGATCCTGACGAGCAAAAAAGCCACGTGTGGTGTGTAACAAGCATTTAAATAGCTGAATTAATCTTAAAGTTAATTAAGGCTTTCTTGTTAGTTAATTAAGCCATTATTGTTGCTTACAACACGGTTATAGTAGCAAGATTGCAGGCACTGAAATGATTGTACACCAAGCAAGTGTGTATGAGAATATAATGAAATACGATCAAATGTAAATACGTTGTTTCACGAATGAAGAAGAAAGGAACAGGAGTGGTAAAAACAAAAACTGATGTTGAGTAAGATTGAGATGAAGCTGGTCCTGCTGACAGGACTGTGCATGCCTCTGCAGTCAGTCGTGGGCAGCCTAGGCTAGACTGGCAGCACAGGTGTCAGAGGAGCTGGGCTGACTGATGGTCAGCCAACATGAACAGAGTTGTTGGAGCTGTTGCTCCTGAGAGCAGACAGCTGAGGCCGGCCGTTTTCTTAGATTACAGCACCATGTGCTCCAGTACCATGTCCCAGTCCTCACTCTGTGGTGGTCTGTAGGAGAGGATGACCGGAGGGCTGCAACTATCCATTATTTTCTTAGTGATTATTCAATTGATCACCTTAAAAAAAATGTTTTAATCATATAGCAACGAATCCACACAAAACTATTCAAGTAATCTAACTAAATTGATTTGTGTGATTAACCACTTAAGCCAGAAAAAATAAAATGGTTAGTTTGATTGTATGTTGCAACCCCTTCTCCCCTCGCCTTCCCCTTTCTCTCACCCCTCTTGGCAAACCAAAGGACCTGCATTGTATGAATCAGAATTCATCAGAGGCATGTTGTTCATGCATAGAACGCCATGTCCTGCTGAGGACCTCACGACGTAGTGTATTTGTGCTACAATGGAACAGGACAGCCTGCAGGGCTGCATGTGTCATGCTGTGCATTGAACAGCTGTTGTTAACAAAGTACATTGGTTCCAAAAACAGAAGACACATGGAATTTAGAATATGGGGCAACTTGTACCATGGGCTCCTTTTTTCTATTGAAAACACTAAAACCTGTTTCTTCGTAAAAAAATAAATAAATAAGAAAGATAGAAAAACTACCAAAAACAACAAGGTATACACCACCACAGAGGAAGCACCTCAGACAATAAATATATTTGAAATACATATTTCAAAACATACAATTGATCTCAATCAATTGATACAACTGAACATGTACATACTGTATACACACACACATCAGTTATACTGGTACTTCTTCAGGTATTCAACAGTGGACTAGTTACTAAGTTGTCCCCTGTTGGTTTATTATCACATAACGTAGATAATATGATTTGGCTACATTAGGATTCAAGCATTGCGTCCTACATATAACTTTAATGCAGTTAATAAAACTTCACTTGAGCTCTGTTGTGATAATGCAATCGTAAAGCATGATAAGCATCGTAAACCACTTAAATCAAATCCATGAACGACAGCTATGTTATTTTTGTAAATGTATAATTTGTACACTAAATCTCTATCCTGAAATTACGACACGTTTTGGCAAATATCCACTGCAGCATAAAGACGCTATAGGGTTCAAGTGGTAAAGCATAACATGCCAACAATACTGCTGCAGATGTCTTTGTTTTCATGGTGGCTGTATTGCCATATGGGCTGTGATGCAATCACGGAACAACACAGCATGTGCTGCATTGATTTATATCACTTCACCTGCAGGCTGCCGCAGAATGCAAATTAGTGGGTTGGCCCGGGATAGGGGAAGGAAACCCTCTATTTCTATATTTAGCTGTTTCATCAGTGATAAACTGCGGCACCAGCCATAATCAATGGCTTATATACGTCACTAACCCCCGCTACCTCTGTTGCCTCCCTCCCTCGCTCTGCCAAAAGAGAGACTGTGCCATCCCGTCTGTTGGAAACGAACCCACTCCCCAGCAGGGCTCTTGTAAGAGAGAGTTTTCATCAGTGTATACTAGGCGTCTATTCTAATAATACATCACTACCTCTTTGTCTTCCTCAGCTTGTAGACTCAATTATTGTTATTTAAGAACAGTGGACTGAGTAGGACTGGGTATTAAATCAGCGTGCTCCTTTATGTGACCTTTCTATCTATAAAACATAGAATAGATAAACAAGGCTTTAGTCCCCCAAATTTCCTACAGATTCGGATTCAGTTTTGGTATATTCGTGAAGGAGACTTGGGTTATTCATGATTATACTGTAGGCCCACATGTTTTGAGCCCCCTTATGTCTCTTAGAATCTGGCAGTGTGAGAGGAGGATAATTAGGTGGCTTTTTAAAGCCTTTTTGGGACATATTGGTGCTGTGTTGGATATGTATGTGAGTAGTATGTAGAAGGCGAGTAACAAGCAAAAGAAGGGACAGAGAGAGAGGGAGGACCAAGTATGTGCTACAGACCACTGAGCCACAGAGAAGCCAATAATTGGATATTTGTGGCGTTTTCTGCTGACACTATTATAGCTCAGTGTGTGAAACTGAAGCGAGAGAATAAGCACCCACATACAGTACGGCTTCTCTCCTGGGGCCCCTATAAATATCCCTGCGTTGAAAAGGACACTCAGCAGTGACTGTAAGAATCCATCATTAGCAGTTAGAAATTTGGCATTGGCACGATTCATGGTTCAGTGGGCTATAGAAATTATGCGGATTCAGAGTCAGCCTGATTTGTCTTTCTTATCCGCCCCCACCCATTCAGTCTCTACTTCAATAAAGCGGGAATGATCTTTAAACGATCTAAAAGGGGAATAATATGTGTGGTTTGTGACAGTTTTCATATTCTGTCTCACTATGAGGAAATATTAGCGTTAGGGCTTCCCTCCCTCTTTCTTTATGTACCAGCAAGAGAACTCAGCCAGTGAAGCCATTAGGATGAGAGCAGAGCACATTGATATTGTACTTCTATGACTAATGCCGAGCCTGTGTATGGGCACAAAGCAGAATGCATTGATTCTTGTTTTTTGGGAAAAGCTTTTTTGGTAGTCAAGGCCAGGGGTTCCTGGCCTTCCTTAGCTTCTCTTGGCTTCAAAACATTACTGTGGTACTTTATATTTTTCTCTTCAAACATAAATTTACAAGGCTTACCTGTTGTGTTGAACGTTTTTAATAGACTGTTTGTCAATGTTTGACCATTAATGTTTGATCCCTATAACTGCAAACTAGTGTCTGTATTTCCATCAACTAAACTACTTATTTAGCTAACTGTTTGCTACGGTGATAGTAAGCCAGCCAGCAGTAGCCTAATGGTAAGAGAAACCAGTTTGTTACAGCAAAGTAGCTTGTTGCATTTGTTTCCCACAAGTGACCAACAACACAAGCCCATGATTGTACAGCAAAGTTCTTAGATATAACATCATTGTATAAATATAATGGAATCCTCCATGGGATCTTGGTGAACAACCCTGGTTAAATAAGGGTTTGTGTGCTATGTTATAGCTATGTGCTATTTGTGTCTATATGATCCCATGCAAAGGCCCCCACTTCCTTCCACCCTAGCCTGTATTTGAGCCTACAGTATCGAGAGCACCATCGCAACCAGGCCTCGGCCCAATTATAGGGTTGGAGTTGTAAAGGAAATTGTAAAGCAGTTGGATGTACGTAAGCACCGGATGTCACTGGTTGTGCATATATACAGTATGGTCTGATGCAAAATCCCTCTAATTGCAGGCTGTCACCATTACGTGCCACCCATGGCCCACATGCAGTAATTAACTGTACACAATCACTTTTATTTCTGAAGATCTACAAGCTACTAAAGATAGTTAGTACCCTCTAATTGAAACATCAAATGTCACAAGGTCTCTGCACCCCACCCACCCAGTGAAGGCTGTGATGTTTCTCCCCTTTTATAATGTTCTATTCCTGCACCATTTGGGATTAGACAACCAAATGATCACGCTACTGTATTGTCCCAGAATAGTTCGCTAATGGTTGTGGTTGATTCATTGATTGTTCAGGCTATACCCCCAAAAGGTGTCTTTCACGATAGTTTAATGGATTTCTACCTATCATGTTGGGCACCACACAGTACAGAAAGAACAATAATGTTCATTATTGTTCTATATGGAATCCAGATGGGATGATTCATCATCATGATGGGATCTTACGGTTTTGGATGATGAACTCAAATGCACAGTGTTGCAGGTAGGACATTACTGTAGACTCTGAAGATTTCTAAGGTTGATGTAGTTTTATAGCCTTTAGGATTCAGCTGTCAAGACACAGAAGGCATTGAGAAATTGTATGTCAGTTTCCCATGTCTTCACAATTCAGGTTAAAATTGCCAATGCCACCTGTAAACTTGACCTTCAATGCTCCAACAGTTAATGATTTTGAATCCAATTGCAATTATATCAATTTATGATTTAATTAATGTGAAACATTTCTATTCTATTTGAAAGGTTATAGCTACTGCTGAACCATTCTTACCAGGACTGGGCTGTTTGAAGCTTCCACCATACTGTGCTCACAGTGGACTGTCTATAGCCAGACATGCCCCCCTCCGTGATCTGTGGACATGCAGTAAAGGGCAGAGCCTTTGGAGCCACACATGTGCTTGGATAAACGATTGATACTTGTTTTTATAGGCTATTTAAAGCAGGCTTCAAGTCTGTCTTTGAATGTGCACCTTTCATCTGTAATCAATAGCACAGCAGGCACTTTGACCAAGGTATGGTGCATAGATATTTTCATTTAATCCGGCCATGAGCGAGTTAGTTTTTTCATTGTCTCCGCCAGGCTGAAAGGCATGGCCGAGACTATGTTTTGCAATCCGTCCGTCCGTCCGTCGGTCCGTCCGTCCGTCCGTCCGTCCATCCGTCCGTCCGTCCGTCCGTCCGTGTGTGTGTGTGTGTGTCCGTGTTTATATGTGTGTCTTTGTGTCCGTCTGTCGGTAGTAGGCCTACTCCTACAGGCCTAACCCTAACCCTAACCCTAAATCATGCAAATCAGTAGACAGTATCTCTATAGTCATGTGATCAACAGGGATCTGTCAGATTTTCCTTATTACATCCTCATTGGCTAAGATTGGCTTCCAAAGTTTGCAGGATTGGTCCGTTTTGAAGAAAATGCCTCAAATAATTTACGAAAATGCGCGTAAATTCATTTTCCACTAGGCTGAGGAAGAAATGCCCCCGTTTTCACATGGCTGTTATATCGCCACCAGGAGGCCGATTTCTGCAATACATTTTGTCCAAAATGTCACACAAAACATTTTACACACCTCGATGATCACTCAATACCAAACAATGCACACCTGGCTACAACATACATTCCTCAAATGCTGGAGACCTGGTGCATTTTTTTTTTTTTTTTATCATTTAGTAATTTGAATGATGCTGTAAGGTTTGGTGTGTTCTTTAATCAAGATGCGTCCATACATGTGCACGCCATCTTTCCGGTCTATGTTCGTGTAACAAGAGACATTCAGGTCAACATTCAAACACCCAAGACCTGATGTCAGATCTGCACTTCGTCTAAGTTACATAAATACTAAACTTCCGGTGTTCTTGGATGAAAGAGGATTCCTTTAATTTTTCCTGGCAACACTGCTGCCCTGGGGCTGTCCTGGGCTCATTTAGACAATGCATTCAGCCATAGCAGCACTACCACCCTCAGAACCTTGCTACTGTAGATAGAGCTAGGGATTAGGTTACACTTCAGTGGGCAATAGCAAGCCCAGGGGTGTCGCACCAAATTCTGGGCCCTGGGTACAAGGATTCACTGCGGGCCCCCCATGAATGTTCTTCATAGGGGGAGGGGGTTTAACCCATTTAGACTGGGAGTGCATTATTATGCATTATTCTGTGCTTTAACTATTGAAAAATAGCAGATATACAAGCTCACGTGCCGCACTGCAAGCTTGTAGATCTGCTATTTTTGAAAAATCGTGAAAATTCTCTGAATAACAAAAGTCTTTGAATAGGCTTATTTCAAATCCTAAGGTTTTTTGAAAAGCCTATGTTTCTATGTCAGTGGTGCTCAAACCTTTTCATGTGAAGGACCCCCAAAATCATATGTATTTGGCCATGGACCCCCATCTCAAAATATTAAGTTCCCCCCAGAAGCAAAATTTGAGTTACAAATACATATATTCAAAGATTTGCACACATTTTCACAACTTTTCAAAAATAGCAGATCTACAAGCTCGCATATCTGCTATTTTTCAATAGCTAAAGTATAAAATAGTTAAGGCCCCCTCCACCCGTCCTTGGGCCCTAGTAACTCAGTCCCACTTTTCCACCCTTGTGACGCCCCTGAGCAAGCCACTGTCCACCCCGTGGCTCCTGACTCATCCCGTTTTCCTCTGCTGACATTCCCATCATCCCCTGCTCTTACAGTGCGCTCATCGCTTTGACATGCTTGTGAGTTGTCCAACAAATGAGGAATTTGTACATCTCGCCAAGCAGCTGATGAGTACTCGAGAAGAGTAAGTGACTGTAGAAGGCTGGGAATAAAGAGCTATTTGAACTGTATGACCAAACAGAAATGCTCTGACTAGCTTTCGGATTGATGGCCCAATGGATTTTGTTTTGTTTGTTTGTACAGTGCCTTCTTTCATTCTGCCTTCTTCATTAAATATCCTATATTTCCTCAAAGGGCAGTGTCATAGAATAGAATAGAATAGAATAGAATAGTCCCCACTCATCCACAATGCATTGTGCAAACAGCCTGAGCCTAGCAGAGTCAACCTAAGTTCATACAATGTACTTCAATGAGGAGCATATTATGAATGATCAATTTCTAATCAATGGAGCAACTATTTTGATTTCTAGCCCACCTTTGGAGTTTCATCATGGCAAAGTAACTACCCAACCCAAACCTCTACCAAAGTGTCCTTGCCTTTTAAGTACAAGTATAATGGTTCAAATTATTGTGTTTAGATACTGTATGTGTTGGTTCTGCTGAATATTCCTCTGGATCACAGATGCCCTGCAATGAGTGATGCCCACTGTGCTGTTGTGGTACTTCAGTCAGACTGGAGGTCTGATGTTTGCATAATATATACACACATACTTTATTTTAACAGTTTTATTGGGGGGTATCTTGCAGGTTACAGTAGTAGACAATGAATCAGTTTACCCCTTTGAATAAGAACAAAAAGGACAAACAAACACAAAATACATACACACATACATATGCCTGTAACTGTTGACGGTCAGCAATGTACAGCTAATATTGGAATGTTTTACTGTATGTTAAGATCTAAGATCTATCTTTGTGATTTTGGAAGAGTAAATTGTAGGGGACATATACATCATTAGGACATGGCTTCCTTATCATTTCATGTTCCCATGCTCTGAGATCACATTCCAAGTTGCTGAATGCACCTGTGCACTATAACTGGGCTGAAGGCAGCAAAAGGCGGAGCTTTCCCAAAATAGATAAAGACTTGAAAATTTCCACAAAGCTAATGTCTCTTTCCAAGACAGCGATTCTTTCTCAGCCAGCACTTTCAGCTAAAAAGGTTAGGCGACTGAGCCGTGTCTGGAGTCTGGACACTGGATGTGAGCCAGCTCTTTGTTCCTCTCCCCAGTCAGTTGTGGGGGCTGTCTAATGAAGTAGAGCTGGGGTTCATTGGGTACAATGTAAAAGCTTTCACTAGGTCGAGGAACAAATGCCACCCTTTTCACAATGCCATGTTATAGCGCCACCAGCAGGTCGACTTTTGCTAAAGGAATTTTTGGAACAAAATGCCTGAAATCATGCAGCATCCGATTGCCATGAAAGGCCGAAGCACACATGGCACCCTTTTCACATTGGCCTATTATAGCGCCACCAGGAGGCCACAATAGCCTATACCTGACCTGGCGGAGACCTGTGCTCGGAAGAGCACTGCTTCTAGTTTGAAGTGTGGTCTTGGAAGCCACAGCATTGCATTAACAGCTGCGTGGCTAACTTGGTTTCCTGGACAGTTTGTATGTTGGGGGTAGGGAAGGCAAGGCATACATCTTAGAAAGTAATCTACGGAGTCTTAGATTTAAGTTGCTGTGGCATGCAGAGAATGTATGTGTTGTATTTTTGTCATACCAGTCCAGCCCCTTTATTCGGAGGAATGTCAGATTTGAATTGTGCACATGTGATTATGTATCAATTATTTCATTTATGTTATAGCCTATTTTATGTAGGCCTTATTTTATGTAGGCCTTATTTTATGTAGGCCTGTGTATTAGAATAGGGGCCATGGCATTGGTCCGAAGGTTCATTAGTCCGAAGGTTCATTAGTCCGAATTTGTTAAGAATACTATGCCTAACTCTAACTCTAACCCTCATCAAATACCATCTCAAGTAGGGATGTGGTGTGCAGTTGTAATTGCATTACCGGTATTTCTCATTCTACGATCCTAGTCTATGCAGCAGTGGTGTAAAGTAACATATACTCAAGTACTGTACTTAAAGGAGTAGTTCACCCCCAAAATGACTTTTTTTCTATTGATTAGTCACGCCATGGAGACTAGAGTTCAATAATATTTTTAGTTTTTTGTTGCATTCCTAAGACAAAAATGTGATAACAATAAATGTACCCCCATTCGTTCTGGATGCGGGTCCCCATCCGGAATCAATGGGGGTAAATTTACTCGAATCAAATTTTTGTCTTAGGAATGCGACAAAAACCAAAACATATTATTGAACTCTACTCTCCATGGCATGAGTAATCAATAGAAAAAAAGTCATTTTGGGGGTGAACTACTCCTTTAAGTAAAATGTTTAGGTATTTGTTACATTACTTGAGTATTTCCAATACTTTTACTTCTACTCCACTACATCTCAGAGGCAAATATTGTACTTTTACTCCACAACATTTATTAGAAAACTTTAGTTACTTGCCTGGTAGATTTTGATAAATTTGAAAATAGCCGATCTACAAGCTCACATCGGGATGCATTGTGAGCTTGTAGATCTGCTATTTTCAAAAAAGATTTTTTACACATTTTAAAACTTTAAATGGGATCTGCATAATAGTAGGTCTATACTTTCTACTTTTGGTAAGTACCTTTACTCAAGTAGCCTACATTTTTAGTAGTGTTTCTACATTGCAGTATTGGTAGGCCTACTTTAAAACAATTAAAAGTAAAACATTTGAGTACTTTTCCCACCAGGCCACCACTGTCTAGCTGGAAGGAAGGGAATCTCCTCCTGAGCGCCACCCCTTCAGTAATTATGCATGTTGTGTGAAAACAAAGAGGCGGGCTCTAGTCTCCTTTCCAGCAAGCAGCCCTCGCTGGTTGCGAGGCAGAACAGAACAGATCAGAACAGAGACAGGGAGAGCGCACAGCTTCAGCTTCAGCATCAGCATCAGCAACGGAACCGCGCGCTGATGATTCTCACTTTCACTCTACTCTACTGGGATCTTTTATGCTTTTGTTCATCCAACTTTCCAGTACCTTGTAGCAGCAGCCGTGATGTGTTCAATCATATAAGGACGCGACGCGTGATTAAACGCGCAACTTTATTTTGTCCCCGATGAGGAGGAGGTGGACACCGGCTCGAGTTTTTAGTAGAAGAAGTCGGTGTTGGCACAAGAGATGCGGCGTGGGAGTGTTTTCTTGTAAAATGTGTAGATCGTGGTGCTCTACACATTTGTGTGATTTTAAAAGACTGTGAGAGAGACTTTGGCGGGGAGTGAAATCGGATCACAATGGTCCAGAACGTAATTTTGGTGTTTTTTCGTAGGAGACTGAGCCAGAGGCCAGCCGTGGAAGAACTGGAGAGTCGAAACATATTGAAGCGTGAGTATCCTATTTAATTTATTAATTCATCAATGTGATTCGAATCCAATGTATAGCTGATCGGAGTTCTACAAACAGTCCAAGACTTTTCAGAGTAGTTAGTTGGCCAAAAAAATCAATGGTTCTCAAAGTGGGGTCCGGGGACCTCTGGGGGTCCTTGAGGGAGTTCCACGGGGGTCCCCAGCTAAATGATGATATAGCCTACTGTAGGAACCAAATGGACCCTATGAGTCTGTAACTCAGAGAGTGTACAAATGGAACATTTGTACGCTCTGAGTTAAATTAATGTTGATTTTACAATATAAATTGGAGTTTCAGAGATAGAAATGCCATTAAATGGGGGTCCTTAGCCTATTTTATGTCAAACTGGGGTTCCTAAAATTATAATGATAATCTCTGCTAGTCTACTATGAAGCCATAGAAATCTTCTCTTATGGGGGTCCCTGGCGTATCTTTTCACATGAGGGTCCGCGGGCTAATAAGTGTCAATTTGGGGGTCCTTGACATGAAAATGTTTGAGAGCCACTGGCCTAAATAATAGCCTATCCTTTAGATTTTAAATGTGTGGTCGTTAAAGTTAATTGGTGATGAAGATATTCTATCCTCTATCATGGTTCACATTTCCAGCTTACTGCAATTGTGATACAGTCAACTGTGTCAGTTACACCAGCCTATGTCCTGGCCTTCTTGAAATGTATAGACTACAAAAAGTTTTGTTTTCATAGAAAAGGTTTGATCTGAATGATATAAGAAACTACGCAGATAGACCTGATATGATACTATACAATGTATCCCCTACCTTGTACATGATGCTTTTTGATATATATATTTTTTTGTTATGTCCATGAATTGAATACCAAGAACTTCTGACGTAAAAAAGACTGTAAAAGGACTTATTTTGGATGCTCCTTTTAGACAGGGTGTTTAACTGTACTGTACTGTACTACATCTTTTTATTGTGTTGACTATACTAGTAGGCCTACTGTTCTCCATTTTGTCTAATAGAATATAATCTATTATAATCAATGATTAGCCATAAATTATAACACTAGTGAAAATGTCTACAAAATAAAAGTCCTCTACTGCAACAAGCATTATAATTTATGGCTATACAATGAATGCTTAAAGGATAATACTAATACAAAAAGCCATAAGGACTTGTTGTTTCCATTGTGGTTCTGTGTATTCAATTAATCAAGACATTTAAAGACATAATAATATACAAGACAGGGTAGGGTGGGAGGGGTCATTTCTGGTTTTATGCTTAGACTTTTCAAGGACAAGTTACACATTGCAGACAGGTGCTCTTTTATGGCAGTTTTGAAGGAGGGTATAAGGAGTCACACTTTTTCATGTCTGTTGGCAGGGCATTCTAAATGTTGGTGGTGTAGCTGTACAACAAATTTAACTAATGTTTATGCTGAAACCTATTCATGACACTTCACATCCACAAAGCCTCAACATCTAGAATGCAGCATAGTCAACTTCAGGTCACATGGACCGATCATGTCACTTTTACTGTGAGTTCCTCACCTAAGAAGCATGAAAGCCATTTTCTGGCTTTTGTAGCTCTTTTTGCTGATGTAGGTCAGGCAGACAGTCATGGCTCTAACTTCAGACATTGCACCTGTGAGCCTGACCTACAGCAGCTGTCTATTTTCATTATTAGCTCTCTCTGTCTCTATAGGGGCCTTTTCCACCGGCAAAGAACCGGTTCAGGTTCTTTCTCCCGCCTATGGGATGGCAACTTTCTTGGAACCTTGGTTCGTTCTTGTGAACCGGCCGCGAACCAACTTTTACGGTTCGGAACCAACTCGGTTCTCGGTGGAAAATCTCACCTCTGGTTCATCCCATAGGTGGGAGAAAGAACCCGAACCGGTTCTTTGCCGGTGGAAAAGGCCCCTCTCTGTCCCTTAACACAGTCACATGTGCATGCAAAAGAACAAACATTATTTAGTTTCCATTGCTATTAGTACACTTAAAGTCTGAGCTGCAGCCATGGAATACAGATTAAACCTACAGTACATTGGATCCATGAGGTGTTCCCCCTTAACGTTCATATAACTCAGAACCACAGGTAGTGGAAGAACAATTACATAAAATTGAACCAACACAGGCTGATACTTAAGTTACCATCGCTTTAAGGTCAAGATAGTAGTTAGAAATAGATTTTAAAACAAATGTAGCACTGCATCTTCCTCTCACACACACACACACACACACACACACACACACACACACACACACACACACACACACACACACACACACACACACACACACACACACACACAGGCTTGAATCCAACCCAAGTACGTATCCTGACTGTTCTGACCATATAATAGTTCCAATCCACCTGTTCAAAGTATTTACTACAAAGGGAGCGGAGGGGATGAATTGGCACACGTCGTGACAGACTGGATTCAGTGTTTGCTATTCGCTGTCCCAGCATCAAATCTTTTTGACCTGTGACAGAATACAGTAGATTGTATAACCTAGTTTACTTGTCATTATTATGACGTCCTATTTGTCCTTGTACTACTGTCTATTCTATAGACTATAGTATAGAGTCTATACTATTAAATATATACCCTCAAGTGTTTGAAATAAAACCACTTGAGAATTTAGGAATTTGCTTACCTTGTTTAGCACTTGGTGAAGTGCTTCTGGTTGTGATTACTTGGCATTCTGCGTATGTGTGTTACACTTCTTTCCTTTCGGCATCACTATGACAAGGTAGTCGTATCTCCAGAAAAATTGGATGATATGCAATCATGCATTTCCGAAGGGAAACACATGAACACCCTTCTCTCATTTCCCATTTTCTGATATGTGGCTTTACACTTTATGCAACAGAGAGAAATGACCAGACTGAACAGGAGGAGAGGAGAGAGATCAAACAGCGGCTCAATAGAAAGGTAAGGATTACTTTGTGAATCCTAGTATGTCTGCTGACCAGACAGTGCACATTCACACCTGCACATTTTACACTGGGCCACTGAAGCTGCAACTCAAATGCTCTGAAACACATGCACACGTTGCATGTAACACAAGTAAACTTCAAAGTGGAGTTCAAACCTCAATGTAGGCCTACATACAGTACAGCCTGGTATAGTTCAAAACTCAATATAAAACCTCAATATGCAGCGTGGTATAGTTCAAACCTCAATATACAGCCTGATAGTTCAAAGTTCAAACCTCAATACACAAGTGTTTCAATTTATCTGATTGGCGTAGAGCTAATGTTCTACGCCAATCAGAACACCTGTGTGGTCCTCAACGTGGCCGGTGTAGGACTACAAATTAAATCCATGAATATGCAGGCTGATATACTGTAGTTCAAACCTCAATATACATTCTGTTAAAGTTCAAACCTCAATATACATACATCCTTTGGTATAATATGTAGTATATTTGTGTAATATCCTCATCCTAGACAGTGTGTAGTTGAACCATCCTTTTGTCATACACACCTGTCGCCAACTATATAGGTGCACATGCCTTTTAAATGTTATAGTTCAAGCCTCAAACTAAATTTATTTTACAATTTATATTTGTTTTATTGGTTTTACCATCACTGCTTTTTGACTTAAATCATATACAGGGTTTGACTTTACAGCAATCTCTTCTAGCGCAATTCTTATCTGTTTTTCATTTTCCCAGCTTAACCAGAGGCCAACAGTGGACGAGCTGCGGGACAGAAAGATCCTCATTCGTTTCAGTGATTATGTGGAGGTTGCCAAAGCTCAGGACTATGACAGGCGGGCTGACAAGCCCTGGACCAGACTGTCTGCTTCTGACAAGGTACACTCACAAGATATCTCTGTTTTGAGGTCAGGCTATTGTCTCAGAAAATGTTTTAACATGAGCGCAATATATGTTGCGTGAAGTTCCCTTTACTGATTTTTATAGAGGGTATGCGCGTGATATCATCCTCATACCCAGGAGTTATATTATGCGGGAACGCCTACTGAGTGGCAAAAAAACCTACTTTATGGCCTTGACAGCCCATACATCCAAAAAGAAAAGTCCCATCTGATTGCATTAAAAGATGTTAAACAACGTTAAACTCACTTGGACACTCACTTTGGCACTCTATTTGCCATTCACTTCATGCATTTGCATACCCTCGGATGTTGATGCTACTGTATGTCACTGCAATTTAAACTCTGAAAAGCTCGCCTATTTCTCTTATAAGCTTCAGATGTTTTGGTTGTTGTTTTTCCATTTTTCATCAGATATATAATTCATGGTCGCTTTCATTTGAATAGCTTTAACACCTGAGCACCTGCATTTATATATAATGGGACACACCTGTGCTCATGCTTGTTTTTGTTTTTGTTCTACAGGCAGCAATCAGGAAGGAGCTCAATGAATTCAAAAGTAATGAGATGGAAGTTCATACTTCCAGTAAACACCTGACAAGGTCAGTGGGTATGACTGGGTTGTGTCTTTTTTTTACTCTTAAGGGTCAAGGCAAGCAATAAAAATAAGATTTAATTTGCAAGCTTTTCAGCATGTGGCATCAGGGTCAAGGTCAGAGTGTGCAACAAATATTGCATATTGAATATTCTACACCTTCAGATCAGTGCAAGGTTTGGTTTAGATTTAGCTACATTTAGCCCTCTGGAGATAAGAAAGCTGCAGCCTTTTGCTCCAGCCGTCAAATATAATGAATGTGTGCACACAGATTTAGCTTACGTTTTGCTTATGCTGTATTTTGGCTCTCTCTAAGGAGCAACAGAAAAAGGTGTGCTGTGAATTAGAATAATTCAAGACCGGGGTATCAAACTAATTTTAGGTCCTAGGACCTAGAATAGAGTACCCAAGTCCTGACGTCACTCGTTCATCTCCTGGGTCGCAGAGGTTTTTCTCTATAACATTGGGTCTAGGGCTGTCACAATTATTACATAAACTTCTAATCGCAATTATTTTTCATAATTGCGATTATTTTTCATAATCGTCATTATCGTTTCCATGTTGAAAAATGTTCATATATTTTTTTTAAGTAAAAGAATTGTGGAAATAGCAGATCTACAAGCTCACAACGCGTCGCGACGCGTTGTGAGCTTGTAGATCGGCTATTTCCACTATCAATGTTATTTTTTAAGCCGAATGTTGTCAAATATGTCAGTAATTTCTTTGTATATTTAGGTTATGTGTCATATCTGCCATGTGCAACTTCAAAGCCTAAAAGCCAAACAGAAATGTCGACAAAAACACATTTAAATCGTTAATCGCAATTATTTGAGAGAAAATTAATCGTCATGTAAAATGTCATAATCGTGACAGCCCTAATTGGGTCATCTTAAAACCGTCTCATATAAGCATTGTGGTCCAAAAATAAACAAACTGTCTCTGCGATATTGGGGAGTAGGCTCTGTATCGTTTACGATAGCTAGTCGCTTATATTTTAGTAATCCTTACCAACAGTCTGTTTCTGGCGAAAATGTAACAAATTCGGCGGCAGTAACAATAGAGTTTTCTCGACAGAATCAGTTGATTCTTCATATAAAAACCAAAATTATTTGTTTCTTTTTGGAACACAGTTCTTTGACACGATATAAAAAAAAACGCAACCCAGGTAGGATGTGTGAATTACGTCAGATTTCGATGCTCTATAGGCTGGACCAGTTGTGTAAAGACACGTGTCGTGTGCATGTGCCCCTACAGCTATTTGGTTTGTTTTTTCAACCTGCTCTCATGTGTCTCTCAGCTATAACGGCAAAACAATATATTTAACTTTACAAACCTTTTCTGAGAAGAAAATTGATAGAAAGCATTAGCATTTATGAATTGTTGGGTGTTTAAATAAAAAAAAAATATGAAGTGGAAATGTCACAGCTCAGTCTACGATATCCCAACATTGGGAAGGAAAAAAAGAATCACCCTATATTGATAGTGTGGGCCAGCAAGAACACGCCTGATTTTAACACCTGAAGATGGTCTTGGGTTGCTACACGTGGGTCACAGTTTTTAAATTCATTTCAATATTGAAATAGCCATAAAGGCTTTTTAACTTTTTTAACTTTTTCGCCTTTTACTGGGGGCATGGTCTAGAAAAGGTATTCAACATTCAGAGAGATTACCAGCACTCTCTGAAACGTCCTTCAGGCACTTTTATTTAATTGCCACAAGTAGCCTACAAAACAATGGTTGTGTTTTGGCCCAAAGCCTTCTTTAGCTTTCTAGTCAAGTACAATAACTGTATAGTGTTATACAGTCAAGTAACTATAGAAGGCTTTATGATGTGTACATTGTGCTGTGCTGTGAATTAGTGCCAACGCATGGCTGAAGTACTGTCCATTTGCCAATTAATAGGATTTTGGTTGATGAAATCTGGGCACTCATCTGAGTGGAAACTGTTCACAGAAAGGTCAACACTGTCTGGAATCTAAGGAAGCCAGCGGTGACCCTATATTGCTCTATATAATCCATGAGAGACTCTAAGAATTGGGCCAGCTCCTGTGGGTCATGCCACTCAATCTAATGCATGCCAGGACTTTTAAGATTATAATTATGTAGGCCTACTGTTAGAATGTTGGGGCATTAAAGATTCAAGGTCAACGACACTGACACATACTCGTATTTTCCTCTTCTTTGACAGGTTCCACAGGCCATAGCAAGTGTTTCTTCTGTGAAGAGTTGCTGATGTCTGGTTCTGTCAAAGAAGACCTTGCATGGAGTCTTCCAGTGCCCTAGCCCACAGTCCCTGGGTGTCCTGATATTTGGGTGCAGTGAACCACGGAGGCTATGTCTCCAGATTCGGAGCTGCTGGTCGAGGGAGGTGCATGCAGCACGCTCCATTTAACGCTCAGAGGAACATCTCCTTACCTTTTTTCCACCTATTCGGAGGAGCAGGAGTTAACATGGTCATGTTCACCATAGAAAAAATCAAGACCTTCTTTTTTTTTTAACGGACTCTTTTGAAAGATGGCCTTTTTGATGGTAGTGAAGAAAATGTGCATGTGACCGACTATCTGTCCCACTCCAGTACCATTAGTCACATCCCAAGATGTGTTTGGGTTTCACTGATTGAGTTGATTCAGTTTCATATTGATTGTGTACATGTTCTTCAATGGAAAAAAACATGTCTGTGTAGAAAAAAATGAAAAAAATCGATTTGTAAGCACTATTTATTGTCTGCACAATACAGGTTTTGAATTTGTAAGAAATCGTGTTTGTGTATGGTGTGATTTTAATGGGGTTCCTAAATTACACGTGACATTCTGACAGTCATCAAAAAAAAAGGTTTAGTTAGTCATTAATAAAGATCAGATTTAAGTTGTTATTTACACCACAGATTTAACATACTGTATATATCCTGTGTAATCATACTTTTTGTTACCTTAATTATAAAACAAATGATCTCAATACAAAGGATTAGCCTTTTTTTGTACTTCTAGATGTTCGGGCCGTAGAGTTCAGGCAGGCCCTCACACCTATGCTACGTCACATGTTTTCAGTTATAGTTACTGTATATATAGGTACAGTACATGTTGATTCAGAGTGTCCAGCCTGGCTCTGTGTAGAAACAGATGGCAGGCTCAGTGTAAGTCACACTGTACAATAACTGACATCAGGACCCCTCACTGACTGGAGTAATGAGTTGATTGGAAACAGGCAGGACGTCCTACAGGGCACCTAGTGGGCAGGGAGCCCCAGAACGGTGTCTGAATCACGGATATATGGGAGGAGAGGATGCTCTCATGGGCGTGGGTGGGATATCCTGACTTCCGGGTGATCCTCACACTTCTAGACCAGCAGTCATGAAAGCCAAGAGTATAAGCACCTGCAGTGCGCGCACACAAGCAAACACACACCCCTACTGTACATGCATTTCAATGTGGATTTTAGGCTACTGTAATTACAAATGTGTCGCCTAATTGTGTGCTCCAATATAAGAAAAGCCTGCACACTGACAAAATCCATGGAGAGGCTCTTCAATAGAAAATGTATTTACATAGTGAAATACAGTATATTAATACCACTTTCTCATTTAAAAATGTCAGTGCATACTGGTGAAAGGAAAATGTAAAATATTAACAGCATATCATTCAACAAAATGCATTTGGGTCCCCATTAAGAATCAATGGGGGTAAGTTTACTATAATCAATTTTTTGTCTTAGGAATGCGACAAATACAAAAAGATATTATTGAACTCAAGTCTTTGTGGCATGAGTAATCAATAGGAGAAAAAAAGTAATCTTAGGAATGCAACAAAAACAAAAAGATATTATTGAACTCAAGTCTTCATGGCATGAGTAATCAATAGGGGGAAAAAACATTTTGGGGGTGAACTACGCCTTTAAGAATTAGGGTTTATTTACAATTGAGCCCCATTGAATATCTTCATACTGTATCATATCGATCACTAACAGGTACAGTAAATGCTACTTAAGGCAGCAGAGAAGCAACATTGCTTCGAATATGAAAATATTGTTTTCCCCGCTGATAGGGAAATTTGAGCCTCAACTGAAGAATAAAATAGATTTGGTCAATACTGCCATCTAGTGCTAACACTCAGTGAGTTCTCCTGGACTAGGATTATAGATAACTCAATGAAGTGATTATTAGTAGTGAGCTAAATGTCGGGGTTTCCAAGGCTAGTAGTGAGCTGCAATAAGAAATTGTTATTACAGCTAAATGTATGCTTTATGTATCAAATCCATCTTTCAGTGGCACACATGTGTAGCCTACTTCAGCAGAACAGAATTGTCACCTTTTACCAAGAGCATGAATGTCTCTTGCTACGGCTCAGATGAGCCCTAGTCATCTCGATCCTCCATACACCTGGTTATAGCTCCATAAGTATAGGCTACTTTGTTATCCCATGTTTTCACTAGTTTACAACATTTACAACATTATCTTTAAACAGTACATGCCATAGGTTGGGGCTGCATGCATGGCACAGCAAAATATGAACACAGATCATTTGCTAGGAAGGAAAGAAAGACTGGCCAAAATAAAAGCTTGGTTTATGGTTAGTGTCAGCAACAGAATATAATACAGTAATAAAGCTGGGTGGATGTCACTTAACACAGTTAACACAGCTAGTTGCATTATAAAACTGCAGTTAATGTTTCATTGCACTGCAGTTGTATACATTACAATAGTTTGTCTGCTTCGTTTGAGGCACTTGAGCCTCAAATGTTATTGCCAAAGGAATTACATGTTAGCAATATTTGTGGGCCATAGTGATACGTGTCTATCAGGGTAACAGACTATTGTCATATATATTTTATATTAAAATACAATAATTTTAAACAGTATTATACTGAGTAACATTCCACCAGGGTTCATTCATATGAATGACAATACAATATATTTATTGACTTGAAAATTAATGAATGATAACTAGAATAACTAGTGACACTCCAATTAACAAAAAGAAAAAGGGAAAATACTTTGGGGGAATTGTAATCCCATTTGTTTGTATTATTATTTGTATTCTTTTCTGGTGAACCTTATACATTCTTAGACCTTAAAACAACTTACAGCACTACATTTAACACAATTAGAAGCAATGGGCTGCTAATGAACAGCAGATGTGGGTTCAGTGTCTTGCTCAAGGACACATGTCATGAGCAAATCCCATCACTGCTGCTGTGTAAACAACACACTGCTGCTGTGTACTGTACATGGTGGATTATATTTGTATTTGTTTTACAGTAGCTGCTCTCATGTTCAGTTCATGCAGTCATGCAGTGAGTAAGGCAAATGGAAGAAGCCAACTGTGGCAACCTGCCACTTCTCTGGAATCTGGGCACTCATCTGAGTGGAAACTGTTCACAGAAAGGTCAACACTGTCTGGAATCTAAGGAAGCCAGCGGTGAACCTATATTGCTCCCTATAATCCATGTGAGACTCTAAGAATTGGGCCAGCTCCTGTGGGTCATGCCACTCAATCTAATGCATGCCAGGACTTTTAAGATTATTATTATGTAGGGCCTACTGTTAGAATGTTGGGGCATTAAGATTCAAAAATATATTTACTTTACGCCAGATGACAAACGGCTAACCATAATGATTGATGAATTACTTGAGTCTGTGAATCAATGGACTATTACTTTTAAAGTACTTTTAAAATACATGGCTTTATATACAGGTGAGATGTTTGGTCCTCTACTGTTTAAGCAATCAATAGAGGGTATGCGTGTGAACTAATCATCATACCCGGAAGTTATCCTGGAACGCCTACTGAGTGGCAAAAACTACTTTCTGGCCATGACAGCCACTCGATTTCCCATGTCCATACCCTCTATAAAAAACCCTTATACTGTGGCTTTACCCATTGGTTTTCATGTACAGATTTGAAAAACTAAAAATTGTTTAAAGCCAAACATATCTAAACAATGATAAGGCCTCATTTCCAGTACATTTTGCAATATTATTCACTAGACAGGGCACTCCCATGTGGCCACTCATGTAAAGTGCAGCATGCTATCCTCACACTCTCTTGGCACGGTCACCTTGTAGCTATGGCATGAAAGCTTATAATTATGCCCAGCATTATTGTCCCAGTAGATGGATCCTTCCACTTGATAGCAGATGGCAAACTCCAAAACAGCACCAGGTTGCAAAATGAAAGGCGGGACAGGAAGACGAAAACAGAAGATGTCAGTCTCTGGTGAGTCAGGTTCCCCTCGGCATACAGTTGATACCCAGGATGCCATTGTGTCTGTGCCGGTCCGCCAGTTGGTGAAAGAGTAATGCACTCTGACCTTTTTCTCAAAAGCTAAATTAAGCACTTGTATAGTGCCTGATATCCCCAGCTCTGAGCATTGAACCTGTTCTAGACATACCCTCTGGCTCTGGACACACTTCAAGAAGTCAGACTGTGCTCCCTTATTGTCACAGAAGCAAGGTTTGAAGTAAGGCAGGGACAGCTCCGATGGCCTCCCAAAGGCCAGCTCAGAGCTCATCAGTAATCTGTACATGACATATGGGGGTATCAGGGGTTTCTCGCCGACTTTGAAGACCTTAACTTCCTCAAGTTCGAGGCCCATGGAATCCACAAAGCGTACCTGCATGCTCTTAGCCTCCTTCTTCCTCTGCGTGGGTGAAGGAAGAGACTGGGCCCTTTTCCTCATGATAGGAGTAATGGGTGGATCGCTTGACAAGCTGCGCCTTAGCACAGTAGGGCTCTGGGCCGAAGAAGGAACTCTGGGACTTGGAGGGCGGATCCGGACTGGGGCTTTGACAGGTTCAGGTTTGGGAACATAAATGTCCCTCAGACGGATGGTGGTGGTTTCAGTGCTGGATACACTGCTGAATCCACTGGTGGACTGAGAAGGATGTGTAGTGGACTTCCTAGTTGAAGCCCTCCCCTGTCGTCCTCCACAAGCCTCAGCCATGTTTATAAAACCTGCCATGAATAAAATTACTTTGAGAAACAAAGTAGGCTAACCATGACATAATCTATCAGACTTCAAAGCAGCATGTAGAGCCTACATGTAAAATGTTGACATAGCAAATGTTAGTGTTAACAAATGTTAGTATATGCTGAAACAGAAATGTTAACAGTGGGTTAAAACATTATTACTATTAATCTTGCAGGAGCCAAACCTGCTCCCAAACCTTAATGTTGTTGCAATCTCAGCTGTGGCCACATAACTGTAAAAAATCCCAGCTCTGCAAAAGACATCGGTTGTCCAGGGGAAAAACAGAATTATGTTCAAGCTGCTGTAACTGAGATGACTATAATAGAGGGACTACAGAGCTACACTTCAGAGATGGAATAAGTGGGTGGACCCACTCTTTGAGCACACATCTGACATTTAAACATGAGACCCTAACTGAGGTTAAGTGTAGTAGGAATATTTATAGCAGATTCTGTAGCTGTTATGCTATGTAGGCCTATTTTATTTTTATTTTTTCCAAAAGGGTCCCTTTGTAGCTACCAACATGAAAGGATAAGTTAAGCTATAGATAGCTGGTAGCATATATAGGGCAGATTTATAGCATGCATAGTTAAAGGGTAGAGTAGGTTAACTCTCTCCCCCTTCACATATATGGTTGGTAGAATATATGTCACTATAAGGGTTTAAGATAAATATTGCCATAATATAGGATAAAGATCACAATAGTTTTTGTAAAAGTGAATATTTATTGATGTGTTTGGGGTAAAAGAGGAGAAGGAAGTAACATATCTACAGCTAGGTGATAGTGGGGTCTGGGCTGTATCATAACTGCATGGTGATGATATCAATTTAAATAGCATACAACTTCTAAGACTGCATTTTAAATGGCCAACATAATACTAAATAGAAATAGGCCTACATTGTTTTACACCCAAAAATTTAGAATATCAATATTCCCCATGGGGGCTGAGTGTGGCCTTTACAAAATCATTATTTTGTACAATTACATCCAACTCAATATAAGTGTATTTCCTTTAGCATTAGGCCTAGGTAATCAAACAATTATTTTAATTTATAAAATATAAAATAGACATATTTATTTAGGCCAGTCTAGCAATTAAATTGGCTATTATTATCAAATAGCCTACAAAGGCTAACAGTCAGCATGACATAGCATAGCCTACAGATAAATTAATCACATCATGCGTATTCGCACAAGAACTACATGTCCCATGTCCCATGTTACATACTGTATACAGATACAGCCAGGTACATCTCCCGTTACAGTTTATGACCACAGACAGCAGCACAGCATGTGACGCTAGAGTCATACAGTGTAGGCCTATGTATGTATCGTATTGACATGTAAGTCAATAACATCATTGATTCAAGGCTAAAAGAACATCGCATAGCCCACTGGCATGTTTCTTGGCAGGACGGAACATTAGCAGCATATCGCGAGCTGAGTAGGCCTACATCTAAAAGAAAACAATCAGATTATGGACATTTGACCTTATTGTATGTAATCACATGTCGTTTTACACCGAGCTCCATCTCATCAATTTGATTGGTGGATATTGCAACCTAGCTGTGATGGGCACGATTCTGCATGAACGAGTGGCCCAATGCATCTCCTCCACCAGGGAAAGGGAACGTAATAATAAGACGTCGTGGTGCAGAGACAGCACCAATGTGTCCTGGTAAAGCTATTTTATTATTGTTTAGATCTAAATCAAGAATTGCGGTAGCTGCAACACTCGATGTTTTCCAATGAGATCGTGTTGCAATTTCACTGTTGCTTCCTTGCAGTTCCTATAAATAGCGGAGACGCGTTCTCTGTGCATGATGCCGCGCGCGTTGTAGCTGTAGGTCTATGTGGTTTGTGTTGTTTTAGCGCCTATTCCTTGATTTAAGGCTTTAGGCCTTAAAGAATTCGTGGACATAACCAACTTCTTTACCAATACAATTATAATTATATAATTATCGGCTAATAATAATAATTAATGGTACATTATTTTGGGGCTATCCTATTTCAAAGCCTATATGCCCTGTAAACAAATTAGTTGCAGATGTAATTGGTTGTTTTGTTACAGATTGTATTTCTGAATTCTTTATTCCAAGCGTCAACATGGGTAGGCGGCAATCACAAAGGAAGTCATTGCAATTCCAGATTACAAATCAAGACAGTGTCCATACTACAGACAAAGTAAGTGCAAATGCATGTAGGTGTGTATTGATTTTTTTTCTTTTTTTCTTTTTTTTTTAGTATTATGCTGAACTATTTTTTTTTATTAAACAAAACGTTTGTAAAATATATGGACCCTATTTTTGTTTAATCCAATCAGGAGAGAGAACCAATTTATCAGCTTAAATGTTTTGTTGTCTGCTCATTTATTTGTTTACTTCCATTATCCTGTGAGTTTCTCCTGATTGGAAATAATTGGCCCCTGACCTGAGCTGGAGAGACAGGGACTCAGGGGGATCCCTGTACTGAACAAACACTCATACAATTAATTACTATTATTATTTTCAACATTTAGCCCACAAAAACAATATCACTTAAAATACCTATACCTGTATACCTAAATGATGTTTCTTTCCTCTAAATCTGCAGCGGCTCCAGCAAAGAAGACGGCACAAACCTAATAGCACCTTGAACAAATGCAATGTCCCGCAAATCAGGTCAGAGATCAACCAGATATTGTTATTGTGTCGGGGAAATATATAGGCTCTATTTGATGTCATTCTGGTGAAGTCAAATTACTTTGTCTCTTTTGTCTTGAAAGATACATCATTTATACCTCTGCTTGTGCACCTTTTGACACTGTTATATCGTACTTGCACATTTGGCTATTGTAGACAAGACTCTAACTTAGTAGATGGCATAGGATGAGAGGAAGAGCTGGGGTGAAGGGTGATTGGAAGATGGATGAGAGGGAAAGGACAGCTAGAATCATACTGTGCTTCCACCAGCAGTACAACCAGCTCTTCATTTCATTACCAGTAATAGGACCATTCATACTTCTTTTGCTATTACCTTGCTATTGTAGTGGATTGTTATATGTACACTGTTCTGTGGAACAAATCCCACCAACATTTCACTTGCTTAAGTGACAAATAAAACGCTTCTTGGTTCTTCCCATTCTATAGTGCTAAGGAAACCCCAGAGGCAAAATCCCGTACGGTGACCTCTGCAGGAGACAAAAGGGAGCCCAAAGTACAGCAGGCCTCTCAGCGCTGTCTCCACAGAGACCAGAAGGCTCCAGGTGCCAGAAAGAATAGAATAGCATCAGCTATTCCTATTCCCAGCCACCACCCGTCATCCTCAAGTCCAGCTTCACTGGAGGACCGGTCACCAGACCAGGAGGATGTGATTGCAAGTAGCCACAACAGAGAACATGCCAGTGACCGTGATCTGTCAGAGTTAGAGCGACAACCCTTGCCCCCTTCTGCCCATGTTCCTCCGCAGCTCAGCCTGAGGCCAGAGGTCATTGGCCCAGATGACCTCTCCTCACACGTGCAGACACAGAGAGGGCAGAGTCATGGCAACTTTAATTTCCCAGACTTCCTACCGCCGCCCTTTAATTCCTGGAGTCTCAGTCAGCTGGCTGTGTTCTACAACATGGAGGGCCGAGGAGTCCCTCGGCCGAGGCCCGTGGGCCCTTTGGAGCGGTACATGGAGAGGCTGCTGCGGCTGGAGTGGCTTCAGGTCCGGACGGTGCAGGAGGAGAGTGGGACGTCCAGCTTGGCAGACGTGCTACCTGTTTGCCACAGGTCCCACAGTGCTGCCTCCTCTCGTCTCAGCTCTCCAAAGAGCATCTTGCAGTGTCAGCGTGCCTTCCCACTCACATTCCTTTCAGCGTTGGACAGCCACTCTGCCCTTCTCTCTGGCTGTGCCTGCACGCAATGCCGCATACGCTATTCCTCCTGCAGCAGGACGTGTTGCCGCTCTGGCCATGGCCACAGTCGTCTGTCCGGAATGAGTCCTGTGCGAGACCACAGAAATCCTTCGCCCCTCCCCAAGAGGAGCTACAGTGAGAGCCGTGCGCACTCATCAGACAAGGGCTCAGTATTCAGAGCTCAAAGGTTCAGCAGCCCTGTGAGGGGCAGCAGCCACCTGAAACGTATGCAAGCTTTTGGGAATATACGCAACTCTGTACATGATGCTACTGCTACCACAATGCCTCATTCCACTGTCCCAGACTCATGTGCCAGGGCTGGGAGAGACTTTTTGGCAGGAAGGAATGTATGCTCAGATGACCAGATGACCAGGTCAGCGAGTTTGAAGAGGAATGGCTCAGAGCAGAGAAGAGGCCGATCACAAAGTTGGCGAAATGTGTCTGAGAACAGAAGGAGTGGTTCTGAGTGTAGAAAAGGGTTTGCTGAGCGGAGGAGAGCAGCTGGACCCAAGGAACGGGAGATAAAACCAGATGCTGTCACTGCCATATTGGACAATTTACCCATGTCCAAACACTCACCTCTGAGTAAGCCCAGCAGGCCAAAGCACGTTGAATTTGTGACGTAGTAGTTAATTTAATTAAGTATATGACAGCTGAGCTACTTAATGTATGTCATATTTGTATGTCATATGTTTTAGGCAGAACATCTGTTTTTCTTTATTCATTTGTCCATTTGCACGCTGTTGGGTCTGATTTGATCTCTGGTGTTTTTGTCTGGCAACTAGGGAGAACTGGGTAAGATGAGCCAGTGGGTAAGTTGCACCCTTTATCGAGAAAAATGGAAAACTGGGTTGTCACGTGACCTTAAATCTAGTAAATCCATCATTTACACCTGGCTGTGAAATTGGGAAGCATATGGTGAAAGTAGAAAAAAAAATGTGAAAGAAAATATTAATGGGAAAATCTTTTACACAAAATGTTATCTTAATATTAATCACTATTCATTTATTTCTTTGCTACTCTTTACTTTGGATGAACATACTCAATATGGTATTAACTATTGTCAAAAAAGATTCTGAATAACAAATGTATTTAATTGGCTTTATATTGTTTAAATAACCGTTAAGAAGGGAAATAAGACTATTTGTGAAAGGCAAATGTGTAATACATTTATTTTTGATAAGTGAATACATTTCATTGATAAGTGAATACATATTTGTTCAACTTGAACAATCATATGGGTCAACTTACACCTTACCTGGGGCAAGTTGAGCCACAGGACCACTTTTTCATATTTTTATGGCCCTTTGTTATAGATGCGCTTACTCAAACATCCTGAATTAAGGGTAGATGTTTAGATTTCATTTTGCCTTGCTTCCAGTACAATTTCCAAAGTGGCTCATTTTCAGTTTTTTCACCCATTCTCCCTAATTATAATAGAAAGATGATAAGGGGAAAATCAGTCGCCCGGAGGCAGCACAGCAGTTTAAGGATATTTACAAAGTTACAGAGAAGTATGAAAAGAAAATATATATTGCAATTCTTGCAATTGCCTATTTCTCAAGTACAAGAAGGGAACGCAGAATACTGAGGTAAATCACAATTACAAGAAGTCAGAATTGCGACTTTTAGTTTTTACTCTTCAGCTTCCATAGATTATTTATCAATCCAACAAAAAAATTGTTTCAAATAAAGTTCAGGAGGCTAATGCAAAA
This sequence comes from Nannobrachium achirus, assembly GCF_963921795.1. Lineage (NCBI taxonomy): Eukaryota > Metazoa > Chordata > Actinopteri > Myctophiformes > Myctophidae > Nannobrachium > Nannobrachium achirus. Next base: position 59,324,638 of record NC_137815.1, on the reverse strand, counting down.
TTCTATGTACCACACAAGGTTATATGCTGGAGATTTTATACTGATTAAGTTATTGGTTTGAAGTATTTTGTATATTATAATAAAAACAACATGATACACAGTGTCTGTGTCATTTAAGAATGGAGAGGAGGAATAGTAGAATGTGAGCAGGAGGAGGATTGTGGACAAAAAGAGGGGATGGGACATGCAGGAGGATGAAACGTTATTATAGGGATGAGGATAGAATGTTGGAGAATAAGGAAATAGAGAGAAGCATGCTATGGAAATAGATGGCATAGGATGAGAGGAAAAGCTGGGTGAAGGGTGATACCTCCAGGTATAAGACGAATAGTCAGACTCTCGAGGGCATTTGTGATGACGTAGCTCGGGATGGCCATGCCAGGGCAATAAGAGGAATAGCAGTATAACCAGCACTTTATTACACCATTACCAGTATTACTAGGTATACCACCACCACTAACGCCACCTCCACCAGTGAGTATGAGGTTGCTATACTCTATAGTCTATGTAGGGGAATTATTCGCACATCCACTGGATTCAGGTGCAGGTGCGTTGGATAGTGAACACTGAAGAAATCATGAAAAGATATTTCATGAACAAAAACTCCCGCACTCTGCTCTTGCTCAGCTGCTCATTTTATTTCAATTGACAGACGTTTCGGTCCCCCTGGACCTTCTTCAAGAGTGTCTTGAAGAGTGTCCAGGGGGACCGAAACGTCTGTCAATGGGAAATTCAATCTTTTTCAAAGAATCTGCATCAGTCTTCTGATTAACAGTATGCTTGGTATGATTAAACAATGAGGCTAGAAGGATAACACAATTGTATCCATTGTGGTCCTACGTGTTCAATTCATCAAGACATTAAAAGACATAACATACAAGAAGTCATCAACACTAGTGGCAATAAATGTATAATTATGTACAGAAAACACTTATTGCTTTTACTGTGTTCATTTATTACCACTTAGAATCCCTATGCTAAATGTGCAACTACATTCCCTGCAAAACATGATTGTCACATTTATGTCTTTATGTTCAACTTCAAGTTTATTGTCACATGAAGTTTGCTAAAGAAAATATTATCTCAAATAAAAAACTCATACAAGGAATCATAGAATGCAATAGGCAGAGTACCTCAGTCTCTTGTGCAAGTAAGAGACATCACCGAATATCAATGTGAGAGAATACAGTATATTCACAGTTGTATACGTAAAACACCCATTCATACACACACTACGGGTTCAACTTCACTTCACCTCACCTTCAACTTTCATATCACAGGTTTACAGGTATAAAACAGTGGGTTAAATTATTTTTGTAGTTTTCAGGAAAGGGACAAAGCATAGAAATAGAATGAAAAAAGAAAGCAGATATTCCTGATATCAGTGCAGTGAAATAATGTAAATACATTATATTGTACAAGCAGGTCAGGTAGTCCAAGAACATCAATGTAAGTATGAGGTTTTTAAAGTAGCAGCTAAAGAGAAAATATGGTAACAGATGATGTTACAAAATTGCAGCAGTAAGTAACAGATGCTAGTACAGCAATAAACAGTTTATCTAAAACATAGACTTTTATTTATGCTATTGCATGTCTTGATGTCATGTAACATCATTTTATTTTAGCAGCATATATCAGGCATGACTATACAGTATAGTACATACAAACAGAATTGTAATCATGTCAGGACCGACTGGCGACAGGCTGTAGGGAGGGAAGCTCATCTCTCACCATGCTGGGCCTCAGTTTAAAAGTCAACACATTATACATCTATGAATACTCCTTTAGATTTAAAACCTACTGGTCATTATTACAATACTGTAAGTCTGTAACAGTTGTGGAATTTGAACATTTCCTCTGTGAGTTGATACTAATCTACATTTAGAAGATTTACTCAATACAAATATGACAATAATTCCTATACAATAATAGCCACTTAACCTTGCTGTATGAGCCTGATGCTTCATAAGTACACTGAGGGTGTACTAGACTCATAAGACATTATTATCAGACTATTTGCTTCTCTTGCTAGGACATTACATTCATACACATCAGCATGATTGATTGATTGATTGATTGATTGAAGACTTTATTAGAAGTTTGCATAGGAAAAGGTACAGTTTCATGACGGTACAGTTCACTGGTACAAGGTCTCCTAAAAGGAGATCCATGAAAAGACTAAGCTTATTTCCACTGGAAACCATTGACGTATCTCATATAACATTGAATGACAGACAAATAGAACACAGTACTATGCAGTAGATATGTAAAGAAAAACAACAAAAAAAGACAGTAAGTCTAAAACAAACAGTATATACAAAGAAGGGGCAGGGGAGGGTAGGGTTGGGCTAGGTTCATTTTTTACCAGTTGCGAACGGCTGCTGCCTGTAAGTGGTTTTTCAGGGCAATTTTAAAGGATGCTAGTGATCCACACTCCTTTATGGCCTTCGGTAAGGCTTTCCACATTTTGGTGGTATAGCAGAAAAAAAGAGTTTGACCCTTTGTTGGTTTTGACTCTGGGTTGAAAGTGATCTGTGGCGCTGCCTCTGGTGTTGTAATTATGGACATCCTTAATGTTTATAAAGTATTTTGAAAGGTACTTGGGTATCATAGTGGTGTAGTGTATCTTGTACACCAGGCCCATTGCAAGTTGCTGTACTCTGTCATCTACTCTGAGCCACCCCACTCTTAACTGGTGAGTAGCGGTGAGGTGAGTCTGATAGGGAAGGATAAGCAGGACCCTAATTAGTTTATTTTGGGCTGTTTGGAGTTTAGTTTTCAGGGCTTGTGGTGCGTCACGATACCATACGTGGACTCCGTAGTCAAAGAGGGGCTGGATTATTGCACCAGCTATGGTCTTCAGTGTGTTGAAATTGACCATCGGGGCGATCCTCTGTAGGAAACGAGTTCGTTAATTGATTTTATTTATTACTTTAGAAGTCATCTTTTCACTGGAAAGATTAGCTTCAAGGATGCATCCTAAGTAAGAGATTTCGTTTTTTCGTGTTATGACCTTGTCACCCACTTTGATTGTGAAGTTTTCGACTTTTTTGAGGTTATGATTTGATCCAAAGAGGATGGACTCCGTTTTTCCCAGGTGAATTGATAATTTGTTGTCGTTAAGCCATGTGCAGATCTTACTTAGTTCAGAGTTAAGTGTCTTTTCAACCTGCAAGTGGTCCTTGCCCGAGACTAGGAGAGCCGAGTCATCCGCGAACAGGAACAGGTTGCAGTCGCAAGCAGATGCCATGTCGTTCACGTATATTAGGAACAACAGAGGTCCCAGTATGCTACCTTGAGGAACACCACAGCTTACTGGGAGGGGGGGGGACAGGGTACCGTTAATCTCCACCACCTGTTCCCTCCCCACCAGGTAAGATTGCATCCAACTCACTGCTGCGCTGTCAAGACCGATGGCTTTTAGTTTCTCAATCAGAATAGAATGATTTACGGTGTCAAATGCCTTCTGGAGGTCCATCATGACCATGCCGCTATATTTGCCGTCATCCGCTTCGCGTTTGATTTGGTCGGTCAAATAGAGAAGGCATGTGTCGGTGGAATGAGATTTTCTGAATCCAGATTGGAACTCGTAAATCAGATTATTCTCATCGAGATATCTTGCAATCTGTTCGTAGACTATTTTCTCCATGACTTTGGATATGGAGCTAAGAATGGAAACGGGACGGTAGTTTCCAGGGTCTAGTTTGCTAGCATACAGTCATATAGATTAATATATAGCCTAACTGAAGTAAGAGGAAAACTAAATATGTAATTAATAAACAATAATAGATAGACCAATAGCCTAAAAGGAATATAAAGTGCTGCTGTTTTCAGAACGTCCCATTTTACTATTTTCAAAGGATTTATATACATTGTAATAAATGGAAAACTTGTGAAATGGGACATTCTGCATAATGAGTACTTTTGGTAGTACATTTGACTTTTTAGAGTGATGAAACAGAAAATCTATCTGGTCCTGGGATGTCAGTTGGGGCCTGGAGGGGGAGATACAGACACACCTTCCCGTCACAACAACCGTGACGCTTCACTACGTCAACATCGTACGTCGTGTTGCTTTTGAACCAAAGGAAATAATTTATTTATAAACTGACGCAAGGGCGCTAAATCTAAAATAAACCATCAATAAAATGTGAAAAAAATATATTTTTTTTTGCCGAAGTAGCTGCACGCAGAACGTTCGACTATAATGCTCCACTTTGACCAAACGGCGCGCTGCACTGACTAACGTTAATAATGATGCACTGGAAAGCAGGGGGACTCGCTAACGTTAGCATAGCTTGCCGGGTCAGGCTAAGTGTGTAGCTAACGCGGTAGATTAGATATAAAATGCGTCATGCTTCGATTTGTTTCGCGTTCCTGTGCAGAAGTGAAGTATTGTTGAAGAGTCGTTTAGACTTATAATAAGTTATATAGTGTACTACGCAGTAAGTTAACGGTTATCATTCATTGCTAGCCACAGTTAGCCTGTTAGCGTATGTGAAAACAGGCCGTTAGATCCACGACCTTCTTTCGCCCGGCTCCCCACACTGAGCTGCCCTGAGGAGGAGCATCATGGCGCCGCGTTTACAGCTGGAGAAAGCGGCTTGGCGCTGGGTTGACACCGTGAGGCCAGAGGACATCGGCCAGGAGCACATAGAGATCGCCTACCGTGTCAACTTGCTGGCCTGCAAGAGAGGAACATGCAGGTGTGATGATGTGTTTATTTACACTGTATTTAATAACTGCAGTGGTGGGAAAAGTACTCACTCTTTTGACTTAAGTAAAAGTATCAATACTGCAATATAGAAATACTCTGTTACAAGTAAAAGTCCAACATTCAAAATTTACTTGAGTAAAAGTACAAAAGTACTATAATGGAGAATGTCTTTTGAAAATATTTTCAAATGGCCAAAATGTATATAGGGCTGTACATACAAATACCTCAGAATTGTACATAAGTACAGTACTTGAGTAAATGTATGTACTTAGTTACTTTACACCACTGAACATGCATCTATTCACAACACCCCAAAACCTACAATACTAATGTTAAACTCTTGTCTATGCAGCAAAGTTGGTAGGGATTCTTTTTTAAATGAAGCCAACCTTTGTGGATGAATGCCACTATGTCAAACAGCATGAAATAATGTTATGTCAGTATTTATAATCAGACATGCTCTTGCAGGAGGAATTGCAAGGGAAACCCTAACTGCCTTGTAGGTATTGGTGAACAGGCATGGCTTGGAGAGATCGATGAGAATGCTTTCCACAACATTGATGACCCAAATTCGGAGCGTCGGGATATGGTAATTAATTATTTTTCATCTGCCTCACCTGACCTCTGTCCCATCCCAAATGATGGAAATGGTAGGCTGCTTAAGTCTAGAAACCGTTAGCGGTCATTGCCAGATTACTCACTTAAGGGTTTCTTGAGCATTTGGTTGGGATTCAAAGGTGGGTAACAAGATGACAGTGTCATGGACAATTTTAACCACTTTCAACCTGTGGTCCCTATTTTGGGCATGTCATTTCATGCAAAACAAATACAACATATAAAATAAAAATAAAAAACAAGCTGATCTGCAAGCAGTGTGACATGTTGGGAGCTTGTGGATACTATTTTAGCTATTAGTTGCATGATGACAGCTACAGTAGCATTTTAAGTGGTTAATAGAGGAGGAGTACTATGTTTTGATGTCAAGAGAAGGGAGTGTTGGAAAATAAAACAGCCAACGTGTTTTTTTCTGCCTGTCTCAATCAGAACACCTTTGTGGGTCTGACCAATTTGGGTGCAACGTGCTACGTCAACACATTCCTGCAGGTGTGGTTCCACAATCTTGAGTTGCGCAGGAGCCTCTACCTGTGTCACAGTTCTCGAGCACAGGAGCACAATGACGAGTCGGGTAAGGAAAATTGAATATCACAGACGCTTAAGCGAGACTTTTTAACCCGAATGACCCGAACAACTTTTTAACACGAATCACTGGGGAAAATAAAACTATGCCAGCCTACACAAAATGTGTCTGGATGATACATTTTATGAAGCCTGCATTAATATTATTATTAAACGCCACATTATTAACCTGCATGTACTTATAGTCCCTGTCAGTGTCAGCCACTACTTGCGGTAGACAACCACATGGCTCCTCTGATACTACTTCTTTTCACCTGACATTGAGTAGTTTCACTAGAAGGCAGGGTGTACTGTAAACCATGCATAGGAGTGCACTATCCCTTCCAGTTTAGCTACAAGCTGATTCTGACACCTTTTCAACCCCGTCCAACCTGTCGGAGTCAGGTTTAAACCCCTAATGTTGGTTGATTCTTTTACGTTCTACCATTGCATTGGGGGGTGCCCCAACTGAAGCTGAACTGCAGCGTTCATCCATGATTGAATGCAGTTGGTCCTGCGCATGCCTTATTCATCCTTACATTTTTGGAGTTTGTCTTGCACATGTGCCTTGAGTAAAGGATGTTCCATGGTAATTTTTAACCATCCGTGAATGTCCTGAATTTGGTGTTGTACTGTATGTCCACGGCTTGGCTGATGAGCGCTGTGGGAAAATGCAATATTGCAATATGTCATTGTTTCTTGACACAAATTAATGTTGTAAATGTGTTTCAGACTATGAGCCCGAGTCCATCTCTGAGCACCTCCAGTATCTATTTGCACTACTGCAGAACAGCAACAGACGGTACATTGACCCGTCGGGGCTGGTCAAGGCACTGGGACTGGACACAGGGCAACAGCAGGTGAGCACACCTAAAGTTACCTAAAGTTAGCCTAAAGTGCAGATACAGTCTAAAATGGCAATTTTAATCAACTTCATTACTTATTGTGGTTTTATTGTTTTAAATGTCCTCTTAACTCATTTAGTGCCACCCCTTTCACCACTAGAGGGCGCCCAGTGGCCAGAGAAAATCCCATAGAGATATGCTGGTATATGCAGAAGCCCTGCAGCCATGACTTGCCTGAACACTTTCCTTTGTGCATGACTGCATGTACAGGAAGAGGATGAAGTTAGCTTGAAGTTAGCTATTGGCTACCAAGCATTTTAGAAGCCTTATTTTCGTCAACTTAGCCATGATTAAACCTTGCACACCTCATGCATGGGAAAAAAACAGAGAAGAATGAGCTCTGAAAAATCCAATGCAATCCAGAGTGGATTTGTGCAGTTTGTTCACAGCTTTCAAACAAAAAAATCCGATTGGAAATCCGTTCAGGCATTCTTGAGATAATCGCCCTTATGTTTTACATGTAATGTAAACAAAAATGGCTGCCCTGTATGTTAGATGGGGTTGTATGGGGGTGGAACATGCAAAATCGCGATTGAAATCATGTTCACCAGATTTGATGGGGTCCAAAAAAAAAAAAAAAAAATTCAAAAAAAATTTTTTTCAAAAAAAAAAAAAAAAATTTTTTTTTTTTTTTTTTTTTTTTTTTATATCCCGAACTTGTTCGGGATAGGCACCCTGTGATACGATCATATATCCCGAACTAATTCGGGATAGGCACTCAATGAGTTAATAAAGGCAAAGTATGTAACTTTGCCACGTGTTTACATAACAAAACAATACATATACATTTGTATCCAATCATTTCCATCTATACCGGCAGTTATCAACCACTGCAGTAGTGTGGTGAAACACGCTACCCTCTCACTGTATTTTGGTGTTTGTTTTGTGGCTACCAAAACAGACAGTGTCAAAATACAGCGAGAGGGCAATGTGTTTGTGCAGGTTTGCCCATCACATTTCTTGCCAGCCCAGTCATCTCATCTCAAGTGTTGTTTCATTTGCAGGATGCCCAAGAGTTCTCCAAGCTCTTCCTGTCTCTGTTGGAGGACACTCTGTCCAAACAGAAGGACCCTAGCCTGCAGGGTGTCATCCAGAACCAGTTCTGTGGACAGTTCAACTATGTCACTGTGTAAGGACATACAACACTACATGCATACAAACATTTATTAGTCAGGCCTAAACTTAATCATTATGTTATGACATCCATCAGTCTTGTAACCACCATGCCACTTAACAAATGGTTTGCGGAGAGTTTCACGCATCCACTGGCTCACCATCAGCCTTACATTAACACCACCAGTTTAAGGCTTGTATATCAAAGGCATCAGAATTTTGTCCATGAACTTGTATAAACCCAATAGCTCCCTTGCCCAAGCGGGCTGTCTTAGCTCATGCTATATGGTTTGCAGGTTTAACAGGGTTCGTTTGAGTATAAAGACTTGAGGTTGAGTCCACCAAAGCAGTTGAAAATATTTAACGGCAAGCAGATAAAAATGGGACACATGAACGCGCAGCGCAGAATAGACTGCCTTGTCATGCTGCTGGGTTTCCAAAAACACTGCATTTTACAGTGATTAATTAATACATTGTTTTTATTCATGTTTTTGTGCCCCAGGTGTAACCAGTGCAGCCGCGCATCTGCACTGCCGTCCCGATTTTATGAGCTGGAGCTTAACATCCAGGGTCACAAGAACCTCACTGAATGTGTGACTGAGTTCCTCAAGGTAAAACATTTATCACATGCATTGTTGAAAATATCACGTCATTTTTTTCGAAATTATTTTTTGTTATTGTTAAAATGTTATTCTTTGTGGATTTAAATAAATATAGAAATAAAATCAGTTAAATGTAGAAATAATTTGCAAATCATTCAGAAAAACATTTAGCATCTGTACTCTCGTGGTGAAAAGGAATGTGTCTATGGAAGATAATTTATTCCCATCATGGAATGATCTTCCATATAAATGATCTGTCATGGCGCATGTCTCAGATCTACTCGTATATCAACTAATGGTGTTGTGTGTTCCCCCCACGCCAGGAGGAGAAGCTGGACGGAGACAACCGCTACTTCTGCGAGAGCTGTCAGAGCAAACAGAATGCCACCAGGCGCATCAAACTGCAGAGCCTCCCAAGCACTCTCAACCTACAGCTCATGCGCTTTGTCTTTGACAGGTTAGCCACGGCTCTGTGGTCTGTCGAATCTGTAAACAAAACAAAACAGAACAAAAAAACAGCTTAACTATTGCACAACTTCATCGTATTGTCCTTTCAAACAGACAAACGGGCCACAAAAAGAAGCTCAACACATTTATCAGTTTCCCAGAGCTGCTGGACATGGGGCCTTTCGTGGAGGGATCAGAAGGTATCTATACAAGGATGACACTCAAAATTGATAGTATTCACATGGCGTCTTATTTGGCTCTCACGTCATATTTGGGGGTCATGGTGGTATGACGAGAGCGATAAATTGCAGCCATGTGAATATGGTCAGTGACACAGTTCACCATCTAGAGGAGCAGCTGTCTGTCCATGGCTAATATCACAAACCGCTGGACCAGTGCCACATTTCTTGTGCACGCTGCTAGTAGGCCAAGGAAGTCCTGAAATATTTTCTCATATCTCGGATCCGCCCACCCTCCATATTAACTAACATCATCAATATGACGTCAGAGATTCACAGGAATTAGTTTGCATTGTTGCATTACAGCATATTGGAACTTGAATAATATGTTCTGTGACATAATACGGCTATTTTTCTGTATCACATTATCCCCCAGGCCAGAACTGTACGTATGAGCTGAGTGCTGTGCTGATCCATCGTGGTGTGAGCGCCTACTCTGGTCACTACATCGCCCACGTGAAGGATGCGCGCACCAGCGACTGGTACAAGTTCAATGACGAGGAGATTGAAAAGATGGAGGGGAAGAAGCTCCAGCTGGGCATAGAAGAGGATATTAGTGAGTGGTTTTACATGGCAGAACAAATTGAACCTGAATCCTATCAATTTGTGGAAGCTTGTATGGAAAAGAATATCACCCACTATTAGGGCTGTCACAATTATTACGTAATCGTCTAATTGCGATTATTGGACATAATCGCGATTATTTTTCATAATCGTTTCCATGATGAAAAATGTCATATTTAAAAAAATAAATACAAAAATAGTGGAAATAGCCGATCTACAAGCTCACAATGCGTCGCATCTATCAATGTTATTTTTTAAGTATAGAGTTGTCAAATATGTCAGTAATTTCTTTGTATATTTAGGTTACGTGTCATATCTGCCATGTGCAACTTCAAAGCCTGAAAGCCAAGGGTTGTCAATGACAAAAACACAAATCGTTAATCAATTATTTGAGTGACAATTAATCGTCATGTAAAATGTCATAATTATGAGTATGACAGCCCTACCCACTATTGTATACCTGTAAACTTCAAATTCAACTTGAAGTTTAGGCGTTTTGATGGGGACTGCCCATAAGTCCGAACCAATGCCATGGCACCGTTTTGATAAGGAAGAGAAATTCGGACAACACTTCCAATGCATTCTGTGTATAAAGAGCTCATCCTCAAGTGCTAGGTACCTGAAAGCCTACATGAAACGGCAAATTATTTTATATCTTGCAGCTCTTTCCAACCTTTTCTCTATTTCTCTTATTGCTATTATGGACCAATCGATAGTGTCTTCTAAATATGTTCAACATCTAAGAAACCTGTTCGAACATTGTGGCTTTAACTTACACTTATATGTATCTTATCCCCATCTGCGCTGAAGTTTTAAGTCTTGGAAGTGTTTGCGGTACAGTTTCTCCAACCAATATCCTCTTTTCTTCCTGGAATTTATCTTCTCTAGCTGAGACAGTGAAATCCCAGACACGAAAGCCCAAATGTAGTAAAGGTTACCACTGCTCAAGAAATGCCTACATGCTGGTATACAAGATCCTGGAGGAGCAGAATGCAGACCCCTCTGGGACCAATGTCGACTCGGTCGAGGTACCAGGTAAGGGCTCCAAGTGGTAGAGCTTTATTTGTTTAGTTTTTTCCTTTGGTTTAATTTTTAAGTGTGGACAGTCTCTCCATCTACAGTATGTAGCTCAGTTTATTTGTTTTGGTAGGTAACTAATTATCATTATAATCATTAAGCTTGATTTATACTTGTGCACTGGTGTGGCGCACTGAAAGTAGCAGATCTCACAATGCATTGTTTTCATGACACCTCCCTTTGTATCTCCTCATTACCCTCCAAGCTTTCCTGCAGAGGCTGGTGGACCGAGACAACCACAAGTTTGAGGAGTGGTGCTTAGAGATGTCTGACATGAGGAAGCAGAGTGTGGACAAGGGCAAGGCCAAACACGAGGAGGTGAAGGAGCTCTACGAGCTTTTACCTGCACAAGACGGTCGGTAAAGACGTTCCCTGACTCCCCCTACCCTAATAACACACTGTTGCAATTATTACATGTTAATATGTTGGCCTCAAACATGCCTCTGAGACGATCAGTACAAGTTAATTGGCAGTCGAAAGGCAGTATTGTCCTCCTTGCAGTAACTCTGTCAACATTTATTCTGTTGCGCCTCAAATCATGGCTTCTGCCCAGAGAAAGGAAATTAGGTTTTTGATCTGGTGCTTTTAAGTTATGCAAATGTTCATAAGCCTGACAGCATCATTGTGTATTATCATGTTATGCTGAATACATTCATATAATGACAATAATAATGAGACAAATATGACAACATTTACAATACTATTCCAGCCTAATTGTGCTGCTAGGGTGAGGCTGTTTAGTGTCATTTAATTTGGCAGGTCTTGCACATCTGTGGCAGTGCAGGTTATCCTTTTTCTATATAATCAGATATCCCTCTTCTCGTTCCTCCAGACCAACCATTTGAGTTTGTTCCTCTGGATTGGTTGAAAAAGTGGCTCGACGACTCCACGGCCACAAAGGAGATCAACAATTCCCTGTTCCTGTGCTCTCACGGCAAGCTGCACCCCGACAAAGTGGGCGAGGCCAAGAGGGTCTCCCAGACTGCTGCCCAGATTCTTTTCGATCGTTACGGTGGAGGGCCCAGACTGGACGGTAAGGGTTCTTCTAGCTTTATTCATAAGATAAATGCCATTGTATTTTGTATTTCTCTTTGTTCAGTGACTCAACTTCAACCCTGGACTAGACTGGAGACAGACAATTAGAATATACCAGTGTCTCTTCTAACATGGTACCAAGCTAGTACTGTCACATCGAACGCAAGCCAAGGCATCGAACGCAAGCCAAGGGTACAATGCCCTTTAGGTCTAGAGTGGAATATGTTATTTCTAATAAGACAATGTTTGTTTGTTCATTAAACAACTGTATACTGTATATTACTGGCGTGCTCTGCCAACTTGCCTGCATACACACACCAGTAACAACAACAACTATCGCTTCCGTTCGTTCCAGACGTACCTTCTAAATAAAATCTCTCCCCATCACCTCACATTGCACCACATTTCTCCCAGGTTATTATTAACGGGAAATGTAACTTAACTCATATAGTGCCAATCCCGCGAAGACTCGTGAAATGTAATAGAGTATCCGCAGTGCCAATCCCGAGTATACTCGTGAAAAGTAATATATTACTGTAACGGCGAGTACATTACCGAGAAGAATGACCGCAGGTCCGGAGACGAAATCCGTCGCTGATTTCGCATCATCACGGCTCCACGAGCACAAAATAGTCCCATCCATAACATTGAGGTGGACAGGGGATCTCATCTTTAATGTCCATTATCTCAAAACTACACTTTAGAAGCTAGGATGGAGGCAGATGCTCGCTTATGTTACACAGTTATAAAAGCTCCCGGTCGGCCATTACACAACTCTACGTGGACACGGATCGGTTCCGGCGCACGATCCGATGACGTCAGACCGGAAGTGATTGCGTGGTGGACTTCTGGCCTTCAAAATAAGATAACGGCGGTGATGCCAGCCTGAAGGTGGCATCGTGGACTTTATAATCCGTTAATTTCAGGGGCACTAAATGAGTTAACAGTGAGTATATTTGTGTTAATGGATGTTTCTTCTTCGTGTGTGTCTGTGTGTCCAGCCTTGTCTTTGTGTAATGAGTGTGTGAGCCAACGGTGCAGAGTACTCAGACTAAAGAACCAGCTCAATGAGGACTACAGGGAAGTGTCCAACCTGGTCAAACGCACACTCAGGTACACGCCGGTCAACACTCAAGGCCTGAAAGTTTGTTTTAACAATCCTTTGACTTGTCTGCATTACACTAGTAGACGATTGTGCTGGACTGCTCGTGTGTCTGTGATTGATTGAGTCTCGTCTTACCAATTACCATCATTGTGGCCTGTACTGAATTCGGTCTTAAAGCCCATTTTATTTTCTGCTTCTCCCCTCATTTTATAACCAAACCTTAATTGTGGTTGTGGTTTGAAATCATCTTTTATAACAATCCGTTAGCCAAAAACAGATTTGTGATGAGCTTAAGGCATTTATTTTCAAAATGGTGTGTACTGCATATGATATGCTGCTTTTGGAATCAAACGTATAGCATCACAGTTTTGCAACTGACAGTCATACTGTGTGTGTGTGTGTGTGTGTGTGTGTGTGTGTGTGTGTGTGTGTGTGTGTGTGTGTGTGCGCCAGTGATGAGGGTTACTGGGTAGGGAAAGCATCCTTGCGCGGCTGGCGTCAGCTGGCTCTGGAGCAGTTGGAGGAGGATGAGCAGGAGACCAAGCACAACAATGGACAGACCAATGGACAGGGACCACACAGCACCAGCAGTAGCGGTAAAGAGAGAACCTAGAATCTACTTGCATTGTTTACCTTCCAAATGTCCTTCCAGGCTTCACTACACAGCTGTCGGAAGCATTACTGAAAACAACATATGAGTGCCTGTATTTTACAAAGGATTTCAGTAATTCACCGTTAGTCAGCCTTCTGATTGGTCCCTGAGACTCCCTGACTGGCCAACCAGAAAAATACATTCACTTTTTGCAAGTGGGGGTGGAGTTCTGCAGTCAGAGAAAGTGGCAGCCGTCTTTCACCGGCTGTCCGCACTGCGGAGCACGGCCAGGCCGCTCGCGACAATAGCGTTTGCGATCATTGTAATGAATAAGCTTCAACAGACTAGTTCACATGGACCTTATCAATGTAACTAAGAGTTACGATTGGGTACATATATTTTAAATGGGCAGAATTACGAAAAGCCAGCCTATTATGTGAGGAGAACTATAATCTGGCTGTCCTCTTCCTACCCAAGATGCAATGCGCTTTTTCTTTCTATTTCTATTCTCTCTCTGATCCAGAGGATTAAACTTTAAAACATATATTTTCGGGGGAAAACTACTGTTTTGCTATGTAATTACTGTACCCTTTTCTTCCCTTTTTATTAATATCACGTAGATGTGTTTTTTGGGGTACTTTATATAGCTGTAATGAGGCTATGAAAAAATAAAAAATCCCATTCACTGCCACTATAAAATAATCTGCAATGGGTGATTCTGTCCCACTGGGATTAAACAAATTAAAACATATATTTTCGGGGAAACCCCCTGTTTTGCAATGTAACTACTGTACCTTTGTCTTCCCTTTTTATTAATATCACCTAGATGTTTTTCCTTTGGTACTTTATATAGCTGTAATGAGGCTATGAAAAAATAAAAAAATCCCATTCACTGCCACTATAAAAACAATCTGCCCAGGGTTAATGTCCCACCATAGTAACAGGGCAGAATGGGGCGGGATTTGCAAAAGCCTGAATTCCCACTACTCTTACTAAGGCCACCAGTACTTGTCGCTGCTTGATTGCCTAAAACATCCATCAATCATGTCATGACAGCTTGATATTTTTAAGAAAACAAACAAACGTTCTGCCAAGATGCTGATGGGGTAGCCTAGTATTTTTAAATCATAATCAGCTAGTCCCCCGCAGTTATTACAAAGTCTCACATTTAAGTAGACTGAAGACTTGTGATGTCCTCCCTGTACATGACTGAACTTTGCAAATGTGCCTCTTTTGATGGATTCTTACATCTGTGGTTATTGTGTCTCTGTAGAGTATGGCCCAGATCTCCCAGAAGGCAACGAGGAAGAGATGAAGACATTCAACGAGGACATCCTATGTAGTCATGGTATTATTCTTGTCTCTCTATCTCGCACGTGCACACAATGTGTAATGCTAGTCTTGAGATCAACAATTGTTTGTGCGTATTCCTTGTCCAGGGGGTCTGAGTATCCTAGACGCTGATCGAAGACTGGTGTCATCGGAGGTGTGGTCCAAGCTGAGAGCTTACTTCCCCAAAGCCCCAGTGTTTAACCAAGAGCAAGAGTCCTGTTCTCAGTGCCAGGTGGGTTTAAATGCAAACAATGGAGTGGATGTATCATCTTGGAACACGAGGCTTACGATTATACCCCTTCTCTATGCATCTTTACATTTCCAGTCCTCCAGAACAACTTTGTAGTGTTAGTTTATTTATTTATCTCGGTCAGTACAAACAACAATAATAATAACAAAACAGAGTACCTAGTGAAAATTAATAACTGTTGACCGAAAAGGATTTGGGCTGAAGCCGAAGCTTATTATGCCCACCCTGTTGACACTTAGTTTACTTTAAACAAAACAAATGTTTTAGACAAAGTGCAAAACAATAAATTTGAAAACACATGAACTTAGATATTTGTCTTACACATAAGGGAAGAAAATAAACAAAACGGAAAGAAACATTTGGCTTTGCATCAATTACTTCATAGTAAGTTACATAAGACAGTAGAGCACGGTTTCCCAGGCAATGGGTCGGGATTATGGGGTGAGTTGACCCAGATATAACCTAAGTTGTGCCTGTCCTGTGCAGAGGTTGGATCAGGAGGAGAAGGACAACGAGGCCGTCAGTAAGATGATGGCCACAGAACAGAAGAATCAACTCACCAACCTGTTTCAAGAGAAGAACCGGCCCACGCTCACCAAGTGGCCTCAGGTAGTGTACCGCCCAGCTCAGAGATAAACTGTCAGGGGCCATCTTTGTGTGTATGTGTTGTTAGTTGTTTTAGATGCAGTCTGAAATTCTGGGCTTCTTTCTCGTTCCAGGATGCTGAAGTACTTTACATAGTCCCTCTGTTTTTTGTGGATGAGTGGCGGAAATTTATACGGTAAGGTTCATCTCCATCATGAAATCATTTTAGTCCTGTAGTAAAACAATGTACATGGATGATGTCACCTGACTGTGTTTTCGCCTTTGGTTGCCAAATCTTGTGGTCTCTCACGCAAGTATGCTGTCTTTTTCCCTGCGTTTTATAGACGGCCTACAAAATCTTCTCCAGTATCGAATGTGGGCAACAGCCTGCTGCTCTGTCCACACGGAGGCTTCATGTTCACCTACGACTCCCTGGTCAATGGAGACGCCCAACAGTGAGTGTTCCTGAACTAGAATCTCCTCACCCCAACACCCTCCCCGTATGCTGTCAGCGCCTTCATTGATTGCTTTCACTTTTGCTGCTGAAAGGATCAATAAGCTTGTTTACACTTTGCAAACACACACACACCAGGTCAAACAGCAGGCTGTGAATCAGTGTTCACTTCTGGCTGAATGCTCTATTCTGATTGGCCAGTCACTGAATTCAGCTGTCTATTATATCTGGATAACAGACAGCTGCTTTGAAGAACAAACTGTTGCTATGGTAGGTTAGTGCACATCTGAATCGATCAATCAAAGAAACACATAATTTGAGGCGAGACATACGCAGTGCAGTAATACATTGATTCTTATTTGATCAACACTTCCGACCGGAGTTTTACGAGCCGTCAATTTTGCGCTGGACACACCTGGCTTAATATAATGGACTATTTTCTTCACTTTAAGCAATTAATAATTAAAAAATGTATGATATTGTTTTGTTACATTTTGTGTCAATTATAAATGGATAAAAGTTAAAGAGCCTTTAATGTCTCAGGGCATATACAATTACATGGTTAAAAACGGCAAGGACATAGACAGTTTTTGACCTGCGTGGCTATTAAAAGGCCTTTATCCATGCTCTGAGGAAGACCCTTGCTTGTCCAGGAGTTCACCTATTAGGCTTCCTTTCATCTGTGAATTGTTATTGATTATCTGTCACTGTTTGAACGTTAACTTGGATTACTAGGGTTGCCTTTGTTCTTTGAATATTGGTTTAATGTTGTGATGTTCTTACTGCACAGTATAGCTCTGCTCTGGCCCAGCGAATGGGAGGTGATCAGCAAACTCTTCATAGTGGACCAATCGATCTCCATTCACCGCTCTTCTATGTCCACACCCACTGATACCACTCCACAGTACAGCACGCAACCTGGTAAGATGTGGGATTGGCTCACACTATCAGACTCATGTCAGTAGATTAGCTAATGCCTTTTGTTATGGATGTTTTCCGCTTTATCACACGCTATATAAAATAGTTTATTTTGGTTTGTGTATGCACATCTAGAGCTGTGCTGGGAATGTCGAGAGGGCTTCCTCTTCCAACAGCAGAGAGACCTGAGAGAGTATGCCCAGGCCACCATCTACGTCCGTAAAATCATAGATGACAAGAGGGTAAGGGGAATCTTCAGGGGAGTTTTCATACACCAAAGTAATCCAAATTAGTCTTGGTAATGTTCCATTGTCGTCCTTTGAGAGCAAATGTGTGTAAACTAAGGCCATGGCCATAAAGTCTAATGTTCTGTGTCCCTGTCTGTTGTCTAGTTGATGAAGGAGGGTGCTTCGGAGCAGAATGCTAGCGGCTCAGAGGTAGAGGAGGAGAGAGATGAGCCCCCAAAGGTTGATGGAGAAAGAGACCCTGATTTCAGCCAGGTAAGACGGCCACCACAGCAACAGTAGTAACATAATAAGCTGATGTAACTCATAGATTGAGATTTGCAAGACTTACAGTATGTATGCAGATAAACAAATAAAAAGAAGAACTCCTGTGCGGAGGGAAGCCTTTGCAACAAAATGGGTACTTGCATTTGTGTCTAGTTCCAGTTGCTGTGATCTTAAACTTTGCACATACACTCCTTGGCTGGCAAACCACAACCTCCACCCCTCATTTCTCACATTCCCCTCTTCTAGCGCCATCAGGCTAATCTTTGCAAAACATATTTTTGAACACTGCTCCTACAGAATTTGGCCTAAAACCAGTAAGACTCCCTAATCGGGAGATAAGCGACCGTAGGTGGCTTATCTCCACAAATACGGCAAAAAATTGTTTTTCCCAAATCTTCCTCATCCATGTTGATGACAT
This sequence comes from Nannobrachium achirus, assembly GCF_963921795.1. NCBI lineage: Eukaryota > Metazoa > Chordata > Actinopteri > Myctophiformes > Myctophidae > Nannobrachium > Nannobrachium achirus. Next base: position 59,306,597 of record NC_137815.1, on the reverse strand, counting down.
GAGTGTAGACATGCTGTGTAGTGATATTCGTGATTTTAGGGCAAAAACTGTAGGAGCAGTGTCCAAAAATGTGTTGTAAAAATCGGCCTGAAGGTGGCGCTAGAATAGGGCCATGTGAGAAATGAGGGGTGGGGTCTCCGCGTTGCCTTGGCGGACGAATAGGTACCGGCCCCGGCTCTCCCGGACGCTCCTAGCCCGAGTTACGGCATTTTATGTGCGCTGCAGTGGCAGGGGGTCCTCCACTGGGGGCGCCACCACTTTTGCATCCGTTCTGGAGCACCAGGAGTCGGTGGTCCCCGGGAATTCCCCGCGAGCAGCCCCGTTGGGGTGGTCATTTGGGCATTTTTGCACATTTGGTCATTTTTTACATCTGGGGCTCCGGGGGTCCTTGGAGGTTGTAGTTTGGCAGGCAAGGAGTGTGTGTGTAAAATGTGGCATGGATCGGGTAAACGGGTGCGGAGATATAAGCAGGGAAAAAGTGTGACGTGTGATGTGTGAGCACATTTGGTCATTTTTTTCATCTGGGGGTCCCCCAGGGACCTGGGGGTCCCTGGGGCTCCGGGGGTCCTTGGAGGTTGTAGTTTGGCAGTCAAGGAGTGTGTGTGCAAAATTTGGCATGGATGGGGGCAACGGTTGTGGTGATATGAGCAGGGCAAAAGTGTGACGGACTCACTCACTCACTCACTCACTCACTGACAGACAGACAGCCTGTGGAGGTTTTGGTAGTAAATGCGACCTACGGTCGCAATCACACACATTGGATGGTAAATCACAATCTCCGCCCCTGATTTCTCACATGCCCCTCTTCTAGCATCACCCTACACCCTGGACCCAATGGCACTTTCACACCTATTTGTGTATACATGTGACCTGATGGTCACTTATCTCCCGATTAGGGAGTCTTACTGGTCTATCATAAACTGTCTGCTTTACACTGGTGCTTAGAAATCTACAGTTTTTATATATATAGTAAGTACACAGATGATGCGTTGCACAAAAACATGGCGAACAGGGACGAAGTTAAAAGAACAAAGGTGATGCGCACATCCTTTCTAAGTGCTGGTGCTGGGCTCAGATCAACATAGGATAAAAAGAATAGAAGGCCGCACAACAGCTGATGCTCTATAGTGTGTATTGAAGTTTAAAACACTGACATGTGAACAGGGACAAGAACATTTTCTCGCCAAACCCAAGAATCCCTGTTGTGAGTAAAATGGACAGCCTGTTCAAGTACACCTTTTCAAGAAATAGCCAGACTAAAACTAGAGGACTGAGATTTCACATTTCTTTTATTTTTGTTTGGTAGAAGGGATGTCACAGAGCCCCCTAAAAGACCAAAAACGTAGAGTTAATGACTGCAATAATGAAGATATTGACCTAGCCATACATCTATGTCAGTGCTGTTATGACCATTTGACACTTTGTTGTTTTGATTCTTGCATTGCCCAATGCTAGCCTTACTTCCTGGTCACATGACTTTCTCTTCTCCAGTCAGAGGACATGGCAAAGCGCCTAAAGCTTGATGACGGAACTGCTGGTTTTGCACCAGGTCCTGCCCCCACGGCCAACGCCGTCAAGACTGGAGGCATCAGGAGAAGTACGCGGCACAGGAAACTACGAGGAGAGAAAGCACTTATTGTATCTGCCAATCAGACCCTGAAGGAGCTTAAAATACAGGTGAGTGCCCAAAGTGAGCTGACCTGTGACCTTGGCATTGTTGCATCCATAGAAATGAAATGCATCCCATTCATAACAATACTGTGCTTCTGTGTCAAAGACGAAAGAGAACGTAATCAATCCATGGGGGCCCTCAGTTATTCATTTGATATGAAGATGCATTGCTCATGACATTCACAGCAATGAACATTGTGACTGAACACAGAAGTATGGTGCTTAACTGTTCTGCTGCCATTGACAGCGCTCACCGTCATTAAAACCGGTTACTACACGACGCCATTGACAGCGCTCACCGTCAATCTTACTGTATTTACAGTAAATGTATTAATACTTACTGTATGTAGCTCCGGTCGCGGCCACATCGGTAATGTCCGCGATTTGTTTAAAACGCACGTTGGGCGTGCACGCGAAGTGAAGCTCCTCCATGTTAAGTCAATGGAGAGGCCCATAAAGAGACTTCATTTACTCCAAATAAGACTTTATATCCCATAGCACGGCTCCAAACAACAACAACAAGACAAGCCTTGCGGCCGCCATGACACACTGTCACATGACACAAGTCATGTGACTAGATGACGTAATCGTTGATGTCATTCAGCAGTCCGTGTGTGTACACACATTCCAGGCATGCCTTACACAATAACAGCGTGTGCTAATGGGGGGATCTGCGTGGCGTCAACGAAAAGTTAACCCTTCATACCCTGCAGCACTAATTGTGTTAAAGGGGAAGACCACCCATTTTCAATATTGAACTATGTAATTAACATAACTTAGAGGGGTTGTGTGGAAATAGAAAGAAAGTTCCCCCTCTTCTGTGTTGCCTAGAACTGGAAGATTGATATTGGGGTTTGTATTGTAAAGTACAACGGTGTGATGTCATCAAGTTGTACTTTACAATACAAACCCCAAAATAAATCTTCCAGTTCTAGGCAACACAGAAGGGGGGGAACTTCTTTCCTATTTCCACACAACTCCTCTAAGGTATATTAATGACATAGTTCAATATTGAACATGGGTGATCTTCCCCTTTAAGACCACATCGATTTCTTCATATCAATGGTTAAATAAATGATAGAATAATACATTTGTAGCTAAAAAGCTATCCCCTGAGTAAAAAAAAAGAACTTTTGCCATATGTTTTAAACATGCTCATGATTCTTAGCATTGAGCAGGGTTGTCCCAACATCCTGGGCAGCCTCTCCACGGTAATTAGGATAATACTTCTTGTCTATGCTTGTTGTCCTATAGATCATGCATGCCTTCTCAGTGGCTCCGTTTGACCAGAATCTGTCAATCAATGGACAATGTCTAACAGATGACTCCGCCACACTAGGCAGCCTTGGGGTTATTCCTGAGAGCATCATTTGTCTAAAGGTATGTCCACAACCCGCTATATTATATTATATTGCTTGAAACTTCCAATATCTTGTTAAATCAGGGGTACAGATTAAAATAGAAAAGGAGTGCAAGTCTTCACCAAGCTGGGATGTGCCTACCCAGGGCTGTGTCAGTCGTCGTTGTGCAGGACGTGAGGAAACTGCTAGTGGAAATAGCGACTTTTTCTTGGAAAACGGACACTAAAATAAAAATAGTGTTTTGAAAATATTTTATTAAAAAGATTAAGCTTCATATATGTGTTTCTATTAAAAAATGACCACAAAACGCATAAAATAATGATAAAATAATCATTTTGGCCATTGTCAGACCAAATTTGTTTATATCCCTTATCAATCCTAGAAGAGGGATATAAACAAAGTCAGTCTGACAATGGCCAAAATGATTATTTTATCATTATTGTACGCTTTTTGTGGTAATCTTTGAATAGAAACACATATATGAAGCTTAATCTTTCTTATAAAATATTTTCAAACATTATTTTTATTTTGGCGTCCGTTTTTCTAGAAACAGGCGATATCGATATCCTATATAATAATTGCTGTCATAATAATTTTGTCCATCCTGAAAAAGGCATAGTAGTAATAGTATAATAGTTATACTATACTATACTATTACCGATTTTGCCCATCCCTAATTTTGTGCAGTCTGGCACATGACCTGAAATTAGTTTGACGCTCCTGCTCTGAATCATGCTACTAAAATGTACATGACCACCTAAATAGAGTAACTAATTTGATGCTTTTGCTTTTATTTTAGTAAGTACTTGACTGTACATCTCACAACACAGGTCAACATTTTTACATTTGTCCAGCTAATATGGAAATAACTTGGTATTTCACATGGAAGCCATTAAATCATGCTAATAAATCAAGGACCTAGCTTGCAGCTACTGGTAACTGGTCTGAATGTGAAAATGATAATGGTGCATCAGCACCATTTTCTCATATATGGCATTATCAAAAAGCCATATGTGACAGTATTATTAATATCAACTGCTATAATACTGGGCTCATGGGATGGCATTATATGTGAATATAGATACTAAAACCACATTTATAATTGGGCCAATGTGATTTTTCTCTCCATGCAGGCTGATGAACCAATAGCAGACTATGTTGCAATGGATGATGTTTATCAGGGTAAGTAGTGCCAGTCATTCTGTCATAATACGTTAACTAGATCATGTTCTTTCTTGCAGAAAGTGGATATATACCGTAAGTAATACATTCATTCTTATATTAAGAGATCTCTTGTTGCTCTTTTTCAGTTGGTATGCCTGAAGAGGGATTTAAAGGTGAGTGTACTTGGATAGTGTCCTGATGTTTAGTTTTTACTTTTGGAGTGGTTCAAATGTTTAACATACTGTTAAAACATGACACCTGCTTCCTCCATGTGTGCATGTTTTAAAAATATAATTTGTATTCATTTTGGTGCTTTTTGATACAGTATGTATTTGAGTACAGGTACATTTGTGATAACTAAGGTGAATACTATTTAAAGAAAATGTTTTCTTGGTTGCATGGTGAGCTAATCCTCCTCTGTTTGTCCATGTACTGTAGGAACTGGGCTTCTTGGACATTGAGGGAAAACAACTCAACATTAGCTATGCTTGAAGTGGACGTATGTTGGGAGAAAGTCAGAAATTTGAATTTGTCACGTGTCCATACATAAAAAAGTGCTTTAATTTGTTCATGTTTTTTTTTTTATTATTATATGTTTTTCCCTTGAGTAGGTTTTTCACTTTCTGTTAAAACTGTGACTGCAAACCCACTGTTCTCTGTACATGGAATAAAGGATTGCTGTCTTTTGATATTTAAACATACTAATAAACACTCAAGGAATTTGTGATAGCGCTTTTTGCCCTGACTCAATAGAAATGGGTTGACGAATCTAAGTGACATCCACTAGTCTGGAGCTTGGCTTCAGTAGTGTTCTGCAGTCACTTAGGAGAATAGGTTTGTTCTTAGAATACTTTTTTTTTGTATTATAATAAGAGGAAAAATTCAAGGAATATTCTTCTTAGAAGCGTTTCCCCCGTTTAGTGGAAGCTTGTGGTCTCACTGCAATTTCTTCAAACATGTCAAATGAGTGCACGAGCAGCTGTTAAGTATCACAAATGTTAACTGCTTTTCATGTTTGAACGTTAATTACCTCAACAACAGATCTATAGAAATATACTCACTGTGGCTTTTAGAGATAGCTACAAAGTAAGTATACTATGCTAAGTATGCTTATTACTGCAAGAATAAAAAAAAAAGTGCAAACATTATGGCTCTTTGCTGAGTGAGAAACAGGATGTAGGCCTACTGTTTTCACAGTTGTTTCATATGGGCAATAAAGATATTGTTTTAAAATGGTAGTATCTCTTCTTACTTTTAAGGGGTTAAATACCAACTTTGGGTATTCATAGTGCTTAGGTTTTACAATACAAACTTTCAATGTATGCATGCCATGCTTATGAAAACATGGCTAAGTCATCAGTTTTTTTAAAAAGCATTTTGCATTTCTTTATTGCCCTCTACATGTGAACCATTTGTTCCAGTTTAAAAGAACATGGCATAGACATGATTCACAGAACCACACAAAATCAAGTCGGAGTGTCAGACTGATTTCCATTGTGGTCTCAGACAAATGAAACGAATGAATGACATTCATCAGAAATTTTGAAAATAGCAGATCTGCAAGCTTACAATGGATAACCTTTGCTTGACACTCTTCTACGACAAAGTAGGGCAATATGTGACAAAAATAATATGGAGATGGAGGTTTCTGTCCAACAGTGATGAATCATCACTGAAAACAACTATTAGTTCTTAAAGAACTCTTTATAGCAATTAAAACTATATATAAAGTGTGGTTGCAAGGAATCCACTGGGAAATGAATTACATCTTACCATTTATATTCTAGTCATGTGCACATATGAGGGATTGAATGTCCCTGAGGAGGAGTCTCAGAAGTAATGTTGGAGAACCCAGACGGGTGCCCGTTGGGCAGGATAATCACCATTGACATCCAGTTGTGAAATACCCATTGTATCCGTCTGTCTGTCTGTGTCTCTTTCATATCCATACATTATATGGAGATCTCTTATCTCTGTCTGGCTGGCTTTCCTTATGCCCATATATGGTGGTCTATGTCCACCAGGCCAGTCTGTGATGTCATCTCCAAATTTGGGCACTGTAGTGATGTCAGTCATCTCCAAATTTGGTCACTTGTTTCATCATGCCAGACAGACATTATTTGGGCATTGTTTCAGCATGGTTACCATGGTGGCGACACTGTTTAATATCAGTGATGTCAGCATGCAGACTGTTTCACCCGTTTATGCCCATATATGGTGTTCTGTGATGTCAGCCAGTGATGTCGGGCATTGTTTCAGGCGTTACCATGGCGTTGACACTGTTTAGTATCAGTGATGTCAGCATGCGGACAGATAGCGGACAGACAGACATTCGTTAAATTATTGTTTGATATTGTGAATTTTGTGATGTCAAGTGAACCATGACCAAAAGCTTAACTTTTCTGTTGTGCAGCCGCCCAACCCAGTTAACATTACTCAAAATGTTTACAAAACACAGGTTCACTTTGCTGGCTAAAGATTCTCGGACCGAATACAATAGTGTGTTGCCTATAGCAACCACACTAACAAATACATAAACTAAGTTGTAACATGCAACCTTTGCTATTCTGAAATAGCCAGGATTTGTCCTTTATACCTCATATTCCTTTCTTTGGTTACAAATAGAGTTTTTCATTATTAGAGAAACATAGGCTACATGTAACCTCGCCTCACCAGGCTTTCCTGAGAGAAAGCCTGGTATTCGTTTACTAAACAGGTCGTCTGATCCGGTCTAGACCGGATGATATCTTACGTCATTTTGTATTCAAAACGGACTACACTTTGGCCGGAACTACCGACCGGAATCAGTTTTATCCAAGTTAGCGCATGCGCAAAACCAGGTTAAAACTGATTCCGGTCGGTAGTTCCGGCCAAATTGTTTTGAATACAAAATGACGTAGAACGTCATCCGCTCCCGACCGGATCAAAAGCCCGAAATTGGAAGCGATCCCAGGCTAGGCTACATGTAGGCTTGCCTGGTTAATTAACCAGACTGAACTCAACACCACCCCCTGGCGGTAGTGGTGTGATAGAGGCTGGCACCGCCAGGCACATTGTGTACAACATAAGTAAAGGAAATGGGATGACCTAGAAAATTGCCCGGCCAGGTGCGCACATATAGGGTGATTGGTGCTGTCTGTACTGTATGTATGTGGCTGACAGTACAAAGGCAGGGCCTTTAGCCAATGAGGGAGCAGCGTTCTAGGTGACATCACCACCAGCCAACAAGACTGTAACATACCCACAGACAGCTAAGCCACATGTAGTACATACAGACAGCACTGATCACTCTGCTGGCGCACAAGTAGGCCATATTTGGCTATGAGTACATAAGGCACAAATTGGCACCTCGACAGAGTGCAGTCTAGTTCAATAATATATTGAATTGTTCCTTGGCCTAGTGGGACCTGTGCATGAAAATCTGCATTTATGATTTGTCACATCTATTCATTCAAGTGATGATCACCATGGAAAAGCATAAACCCGTGACATCACAGCACATCACTAATGGTGTATATATAGAGCTGCCCAACCTGAGTTTGCCATTCGAACATCGACAGATGCGAAGAGGAGGTCAATTGAGATTAATATTATCAAGTAATCAATAATGGAAATCTCCAGGGACCAGCAGACGATGACTACCGAGACCTTCACAGTCAAAAAGCCAAGGGAGTTGAGGAATAGGGTAGAGGACGAAGAGAAACAGCTGGAAGAGAAGGAAAAGAAATTGAAGGCTTGGGAAAATCAGTTAAATGAGCAGGAGGTGGAATTTAAAACCTTGGAAAATAACCTTGTTGCGAGGGAGGAGAGAGCTAGGGCCTTGATCTTGGAGGTGGAGCAGAGGAAGAGGAAGGTTGTGGAGAGGGAGAACAAAGTGATGGGGAAGGATGTCTCGGGACAACCTGACCTTGAAACACAGAGAGAGCAGAGACCTGTAGACTCATGCCCTCCCCCTATATATAAGGCTCCATCCAGGCCAGTTTGGGAAAGGAAGCCCCCTGCTTCCCCTACAGAGGAGAAAAAACAACTATTTGTGGGAAACATCCCTCACAACATAGGTAAGGCTGACCTCATAGAGTACTTTCAGCAGTTTGGTAAAGTCCAAGACCTCATTCTCAAGAGTGGTGGGCAGCAGCACCCTGACTTTAGCTTTGTATTGTTTGAAGACTCGAGAACAGTACAGCAGATCCTTAGTAAGAGGCCCATCAGGTTACATGGTAAGTATCATCTCAACGTGGAGGAGATGAAAACTAAGTCAGCGAGGAAGGGAGTAGTTCCACGTGGCTCACCAACCCATGTTGGTCAGGATGAGGAGAGGTCTGTGGTGACTTCTAGTCCTGGACCCTCAACAGAGGCAGAGAAGGCGGAAACACCTACAATATCTACAGCCATTGAAGAAAAGAAGGCTTTGGGACATGATCTAGATGAGCAAGAGAAACCTGAAGAGAAGATGGAGGAGGAGGAGAAAGCTGAGAACATGCTGAAGGAGGTGGAGAGAGACAACAATGTGAGAGAGGGTGAGGACATTATAGACAGCCCTGCTGTCCTTGAAACACAGAAATACCAGATGCCTGTCAACCGTTCAGTATATACGGGACGGAAGCCAGTGTGGGGAAGAAAGCAGCAGGGAGAGGCAAAAGCTAATAGACCCACCACCCATCAACTGTTTGTGTCAAACATCCCTCAAGACGTGGACAAGGCTGAGCTAATAGGGTTCTTTAAGCAGTTTGGTAGCGTCCTGGACCTCAATATCAGGAGAGGAGGTAAGAAGAACCCTAATTTTGGCTTTGTGGTGTTTGAAGACTCTGAACCTGTACAGCGGATCCTCAGCAAGAAGCCCATAATGTTCCGTGGTAACTGTCATCTCAATGTGGAGGAGATGAGAACTAGGTCACCAAGGAAGGGCCCACTGGCCCATATACAGAAACGTAGCTTTCATACCAGACAGGTTGAAAAACAGGACCAGGAGGAGAAATCTACCATGACTGATAGCCCTGGATCCTCAGTGGAGGCAGAGAAGGCAGCAAAACCTTCAGTCGTGGCGGAAGAGAAGAGACCGCTGACACCAAATGCTTTGGGAGACAATCTAGATGCAGTTGCCGGCCAGGAGGAGGAGGAGGAGAAATCTGCTGCGATAGATATCCCCGAATCCTTGCCGGAAGCAGAGACGGTGGCAAAGCCTGCAGCCATGGTTGAAGAGGAGAGGAGACTGCCAAAGGCTTTGGTACCCAATCTCGATGAGCAGGAGATGGCATTCATGGAGATGGAAACAAAACATGATGAGAAGCAGAAAACTCTGGTCAGGATAATGGTGGAGAGGGAGACCAAGGACATTCTCGACACCCCTGTCCCTGAAACTGAGACGCCAAGAGATCAGAGACCTGGAGGCTGTGCAGCTGTATATACGACCAGGCCAATGAGGGAGAGAAAGCAAGGAGAGGGAGAGGTCACCAAACCCACCACCCACCAAGTGTTTGTGGGAAACATCCCTCATGACGTGGACAAGGCTGAGCTCATAGAGTTGTTTGAGCAGTTTGGTAGAGTCCTGAATGTCATTATAAAGAAAGGTGTCAGGCACCCAAACTTTGGCTTCGTGCAGTTTGAAGACTCAGAAACTGTAAAACAGATCCTCAGTAAGAGGTCCATATTGTTCCGTGGTAACAGGCATCTGAACGTGGAGGCAATGAAAACTAGGTCAGCATGGAGGGGAGTTTCACGGGGTCCACCAACCCACCTACAGAAACCTAGCTTTGATGCCAGACAGGATGGACGACAGGAGGAGCATGAGAAGTCTGTGACGACTGCTGGCCCTGGACCCCTGGTGGAGGCTGTGGAACCGGTGACACACAGCTGAGAGAGAGGAGAGCCCACACAAAAACACCCACCCAAAAAGGGTCACAAGCTAGGAGGAGGATGGAAGAGAGAAAGAGAGAGGAAGTGACACAAGTGAAACTAGAAATGTCGAGGTGCCAACTTGCGTCTTGTGAATAAGTAGGCCATGTATGGCCTACTTGTGCGCCAGCAGAGCGCCCCATGTGGTAAGCTCACCACTGGCGATGCCAGTGACATCACCACTGGCACACCAGGAATGCTGGTCCCTCATTGGCTGTTAATGATGACGTTGCCAGAAATGCTGGCCCCTGATTGGGCTACGGGCTTAAACAGACACCGACATACATACATTCATACGCAGCTGAACGCAGTACTTGCACACTCTGCTAGTGCAAGTAATTAAGAATAAAAAGTCAAAGTTGGGGGGGACATCATCTTGTGGTTAAAGCCAAGCCCTGAAAGGGTTATATGTGAAATGTTTTTGAAAAAGAATAAAAAAAATGTATTCTATGTAAAAAAGATGGGGTCTAATAATGGCATGGCCAATCAATCATCTACTGTATGACGTCAGTACCATGACGCTGCAGTCACATCCATATTTGGGCAAAGTTTCAGCCCAATCCAACCTCCATTGACTTCCAGTATATAAAATGAAATGTGGAGAATAATTGTGCACACCTGATCTGTCCACTGGTTTGTAAGATTATCCAAGGGAATGACATTAGACAAAAATAGCACCTGTGTGAAGTGAGCACATGGTATGAAACACGACACATGTGCATATCTCCTTGTATGGGCCGCCCTGCCGTGATGTCCGTTATCTCCATGTATGGAGGTCCGTGCTCATACATACACACAAAGAACTAGGGCATTTCCCATGCCCATAGGAACCACATCATAGACCCTTCAAAGCACAGACCTCCAACATCCTGATTGCCTAACCTAGAGCTGGGTCCGTCATAGAGTGGTGAAACCACCGGGGCGCGAGGAATCTGCAGGAGGGAATAGAGTATATGGCAGACAGTGCAAATGTCCGCCCCTATTGGCTTTACAAAACAGGGCCCTCACAACTTTGGAATACAGATACATCATCTTCTAACATAAGGAAATGGGTGTGGCCTATAGGGAGTTACATCATCATCATCAATGGAATCCATGGGAAATTAAATTGATAGTACGACCAACGTAGCCTCGTAAACCAGACTCCTCCTCCTGCCTTCATTCGAATGCAATGGGAGGAGTCAGGCCTGTTTTGAAAGATTCTGCACATTCTTCCTTGGCCAACTAGGAGTGAGTGTGCCTGCAATGTTTCACGCCAATCAGTCCAGCGGTACGAGATTAGCTGTTCACAGATACATGGACTGGCAGTGGAGAAACCCTAATACCCCGTTCCGGCATGGCGTAGGCCTATATATAAAAAAAGGGTGCCCACTTTAGAATTGGGGCATATGGGTGTAAAACACCCATTTCTGCTCTGCAGAAACCCAAAATGATGGGGTTCCCTTAGAACCCCACAAGTGACATTATTATTTGACTAAAAAAGTGTGCTCCTTGGAGCACAGATTTTTTCCAGACTCGATTGCCAGTTGTGGAACGTAGAAGCTGCGGGGGGAAGTGTATGTGGTGGCCCCTAAGGGCAGAAGTGAAATCGATTTCCGAGGTGCTCTCTATAGAGCAGTTCCCAAACTTTTCAGATCGTAACCCAAAAGAGAGATTAGACGTTTGCCAGGGACCCAAACTAGTTAAAATAGCAGATCTACAGGCACATAACGTGTTGCTTCGTGCCGTGCTGTGAGCTTGTAGATTGGCTGTTTTCACTATATGTATTTTTGTTTCTGGAATTTCTTATTTTTTATTGTTTGTTTTAAAATGCATAACACTATTTTGAAAATAAATATATTAAAAAAGTTAGATATTTATTTAAATGTAGGAAAAGAAATGGGTTTTTTACATGACCCATACAAATTGGTTTGTGAACCACAAATGAGACCCAACCAACTGTTTGGGAACCAATGCTATATATAGAGGCCCCTCAACATGCGATTACATTTTGGGTATGATTGTTGGATATTATTACATTTATGATAAATGGTGTTTTAGTAAGCTTTATGCAGTTATTATTGCTTGTATTTTTCTCTTTACAAATGTTTGTGTCTTTTTAACTTCAAAGTCTTCGGCCATCCGGCCTGACAGAGACAATAAAAAGAAATTGAGCGGTGCTATATTATGAGTTAATTGTGTACATTCTCTACTGTACATAATATACTTTTGCATGTTTTTTAAGCGAGCCCACACACTTTCTAATTCATTATACAATCTTTTCTCTGTCGAGGCATTGAGCACTCTTGAGGGGTGGAGAGACAGGACCTTTGATTTGTCTTTTTTGATTTGATGTTGTATTGGGGTGTATCGGGTGGACCTGCAGTGCAAACAAAGCACAGATGAAGCATTGAATAAGAAGTGCATCACTGAGGTACTGTAACTGCTCCGGTGAAGATGGTATAATAGATGAGATGTTCAAACTACAGATGAGAAGGGATGTTGATATTGGATACTGAGGAGGCTGTGGGAGCCAAGGAGGGCGAGGGCCAACCAAACCAAAATTGTTTAGGACACTATGAATACAAATCAACAAAAGACTTCATAGGATAGAAATTTCTTATTTTCGACATTTCAAATGGACTATATATACAGAAAATTGCATAATAGCTTTTACTTGGGATAACATACAGACAAATTAAACTAATTTGTTCATACAACTTGTATTTGGAGCCTGCTCTCTGACAACATGGAACAAGCACAGGAACTCCCGAACAGAGTGGAGTTAAAGTGTGCCAAGGTTGGCCTTAAGCTAATAGAAAGGTTATAGGTGATAAACCTATAACTTACCGGAACATCCACCTCTGACAACAACAGGAGGCACTCTGTTGAAGGAAGTCAAGGACTTCAAATACCTGGGCTCGTGGGTCAACTCAACCGAGCAAGATCTTAAAGTGAGGAAGGGTGCTACTGCTACACTATGTTGTGTGCAGTTCTTAACATCAGCAAGAGACAAGAGTGCACATGTTACCAACAAGATCCTGTATGAGGAGCATGTTTGAGCAAGGGTGAAAATACCAAGGGTGAAAATTGCAGCTAGGAGAATGAGACTCGGAGGACACTGCCAAAGGCATCAGGAGCTGCCAGACAGCAAATTGGTTCTGTGGGAACCAACACATGGGCACCGGTCACAAGGATGCCCCACACTAACATACGTGGATGTACTCAAGAAAGACGCAGGAGCGCAAAGCACCAAGAAGCTGGCAGGATGATATGGGCTGAAAACAACCTAGAGAGAGATTTTGACCCCAGGAATTCGAATGGTTATTTAGAGATTCAAGTAGGCCTACTTCTTGATTCTATTTTCAGACAAAAAAATCCAAAAACTATAACTAGCAGTTTTGTTCACATCACATTTCTCTTTTTACTATTATGTAGGGTTGTAAAGTACCAAACCGAACCGGTGTATCGAACCGAACAGCCCGCACCATTAAACCACCCCACATAATTTTTTTTAAATGCAGAACTAAAATACCGTTTCCACACCAAAATGGTATAATAAATGAATACCCATTCACAACCACAGCTTGGAGTGATGGGGAAGACAAGCCCTTGTTTTTTATTACCTTAAGGTCCTCACTAGTGAACAGTGAAATAGCTTCTACAGTGCCTTTTTTTAACCCACAGAATGTGCAATGAAAACATTCACATTTGACATATACGTAACGTTACAGATAAACTACATAATAAACTACACCACTAAGATACCCATGTAGCCTACCTGACAAAATATGTCAAGGATGTTCACAATTACAACACCAGAGGCAGGTCCGCAGATCACGTCCAACCCAGATTTGGCTAAAAAAAGGGTCAAATGCGTTCTGCTATGCCGCTAAAATGTGGAACGCCCGAAGGCCTTAAAGGAGTGTAAATCCCTACCTTCCTTTAAAACAGCACTGAAAGCCACTTAGAGGCGGCTGCATTTCTTTTGCATTGTGTTTTACGACTTTTTTTAATATATTTTCTGCATAATAGGCCTACTTACTGTGTTTTATTTGGCTGTCATTCCATGTTATGAGTTAAAAAGGACCCCAACTGAAACAAGCCCAATAGCTTTTTTGAGGAATCCTTTTAGTTGACCTTGCACCAGTGAACTGTACTGTCATGAAACTGTACCTTTTCCAATAAAGGCTTCAACCAATCAATCAATCAATCAGTGTAAAATGGAACCAAATGGAATCTTAAGGGTCCATTTGTCAAGAGTTAAATTATTGTTAAACTTAATTTACAAAGTCTACACAATTAGAAAATGTATCTCTCTTATCATGGTACCAACATCAGCAGCATGGAATTGTGGACAAAATCATATTCCTATCCAACGATAACAAAATATTCTAAATGTTGGGTCTGAGTCTGAGAGGCTATCTCATCAAATGGTGGTCCGTGGCTCAAATGCCGAATAAATAATGGGCCTTGGTGATGTCATGTGAAAAAGGTTGAAAACCACCGTCTTGTTACATTACAATCAGCTCCCAATCTATGACGCAGCAGGTGGAGCGTCATCCTACCACGTTACACCGAGACGGTGACTTATCTAACACTGTTACCGTTAACTCCGTAATGTGCATGTTTTGACGCACGCACTGTTGAATTCGATAGGACACCAATTTCGATGTAACGTACGGCATCAGGTCGTCCCAGCCCAGCCCCCAGCGTAGCAGTCGCCATTTTCAAAACAGCGAAGCTTTATTGCGCATTTCCAAGAATTGTCCAGCGATGGAGTTTAAATAAAGAGCCGGATCATTTGAATAACATTCAAGGTAAAGATGGGAAGGGAAGGGAGAGCATGTACTCTGGTGTTTATGTAGTAAACCAAACCTATTCCTCGTCTTTCCTTGGTCAAATTGTGACCGTATGTTACCATGTCCTCCAGATTAGCTGCAGCAGCTAATGTTAGCATCGAAATCACTGTGCATAAAAACGCTATAATAGTGTAAAGTCCGATCTCCATATTGGTCACATTTCTAAAAAATAATAATAACAATTATAATAATAATTGTAATAATGAACACATTATGAAAGGCTAATATTTCAGAGTCTCCCTCCCTGAGCGTCTGTTGGGTAAACCTGCAGTGGTGTAAAGTAACTAAGTAAATGTACTTAAGTAATGTACTTGAGACTCAAGTCTTGAGTACAATGTTGAGGTATTTGTACTTTACTTTCCAATACTTTTCTACTCCACTAATGAATTGAGTACACAGCACCCAATGGAAACAATGCCACAGGCTTTCTTGGGAAAATCTAGCAGACCTTGTATTGTACTGTACCTTCCTGTACCTGTCTGTGCAAACTGTTAATAAGGTGTTCAATCATTAATTTTCATTTGTTTTTTATATGGAAATGACTGAAAACCTCTTTATAACTGCTTAAAAAATAAGAAGGGGAGAAAAGGCAGCTGTGTACATGTACATTGTAAATGTTTAATTCACCAACTATTTATTTGCAATGCTCTGGAAGCCCTTCTACTGTTGAATATTGAAATTAAATGTATATTGATTCGTATTTGCTTCAGAGATTAAGTGAGTTTACCAGGGAGGAGCTATTTCACAAAATGATTTCCAAAATGTATATAACATATATTTAGTATTAATGAGAATCCCAAATTCCAATATACTTGTCTAATTATAATTGTTTTATTGAATACTTTTAGTAGCAGTTTACAAAAAATAAAAAAGAATAAAATGCAAGGAAAGTACAGTTCAATACAAGGTCTGCTAAGAGGATTAAACCCATTGGGTTAATCTTATCTATATTTTGTCCCTCTCTATTCTTTGATTCTCTTATTACACAGTCAAAAGTTTAAAGTCCACACACATACTAGCCCACACAAATAAAACATTATCTAGTTAATCATCACACTTTCTCTCTGTTGACAGGGACATGGAGCTGCCCAAGTACAGTAAGCAGCTTATGCAGCAGTTGTGGACCCTGAGGAAAGAGGGACAGTTTTGTGATTGTACTGTCCTGGTAGGGGACAGTTCCCACCGTGCACACAAAGTGGTCCTCGCTGCTTCCAGCTTGCTCTTCAGGTTGCTTTCCCCTTTGTTTGACCGTTTGAGACACATTATGATAAAGTTTTCTCCTCTGACATACATCTCCTCTGATTTACAATTTAGTCATTTAGCAGAGCGACATACAGGTGTTTGTTGAACACGGGCTGGTGTCAAATAAGTATAGTAAAACAAGGTGGCTGTGGCTGACATAAATAAAGTCCTTCCCGCAGGTGGCCCTGGTTTGACACCCTCTCTCTGTTCACTGTCACTATCTAAATAAAGCAGAAATTATTTTAGGATTTTTGCTTCATCTAGATAGGATAGTGTTTGCTTTATCCGTAAAATGTTTGATACTCGCTTTTGCTAATATTTTGAAATATACTGTATTATTGTTTAATAGAACATTCAAATTTAAAAAATGTTTGACAATCCAAAGTTAATGTGCCTCTTTACATCTGTTGCAAAGGAAAATCAATATTTTACATTTAATTGTTTATTATTACATTTATTGTTTTCCTAAAGCAAAGGCTTATTTTCTTCCGTCACCCTCCTTCTCCGGCAGATCTCTTCTAGACCGCTCAGACAGTATCAACATAGACACAGCTGTTGTGTCATCCCTGGAGTTTGATTGTCTTCTGGACATGGTGTACACTGGCAAACTGCCTCCTGGCAAGCACAATGTCAGCCGGATCATCGCCGCCGCCGACAGCTTGCAGATGTTTGACGTGGCAGTGGGCTGCAAGAACATCCTCAACAGTCTCATGAACCAGCCGAAGGTCCTTTCAAAGTCAGACGACCATACGGACCCCCAGGTCCAGGCCAGCAAGCTCAACAGCGTGCAGCCTGAAGAGACACCCTCGCCCAAGAAGAAGGTTGCTTTGATCTCAGGAAAAGTTGCTGTGAAAGCTGAAAGGGCAGACGGTGAAAATGAAAGTGGGGATGAAGAGTTGGGTTCTGAATCTGCAAAGGATGAGGAGATGGAGGAGGACAGGAGGGATGAAGAGCAACCGCCCGGTGAAATCCCAGGTGATTTTCTGCTTCTCAACATCATTTAGCAGCTACTGGTTCAGAGTACCTCTAATAACTTTCCTTTGTATGGAACTATATCAAACATAAAATGACTAACGAATGCATGGAATGGGCTACAGAATAAGCACTTAAAATCAATAGTAATAAAATAGGTGCCAAGAAGTTGCTGCTGCACAGACAATGAAACACTAATAAAATACACTAGTTAAAATGGTGAAAGTCCAGGTGAGTCCAGAAGTTGTGTGTGTGTGTGTGTGTGTGTGTGTGTGTGTGTGTGTGTGTGTGTGTGTGTGTGTGTGTGTGTGTGTGTGTGTGTGTGTGTGTGTGTGTGTGTGTGTGTGTGTGCGTGCGCGCGCCCGTCCGTCCGTCCGTCCGTCCGTCCGTCCGTCCGTCCGTCCGTCCGTCCGTCCAGTTGATGAATAAGACGGTAATAAGTACATGCTGACCTCTCACAACAACAGGTACACAGACAGACCCTCAGGGGGAGATCCCTGAATCCACCAGCAGCACAAACCAAGGCACCAACAAAGAGGATGAGGAAGAAGCAGAAGAAGATGATGATGAGGGAGAAGGGGAGGAAGATGGAGAGGAAGAAAAGAAACCAAAGGAGAAGGACGGAAAAAGAAGAGTTAAAGTATTGCAGTCGGAGCAGCCTTACTCCTGTCGCTGGTGTAAGAAAGGCTTTGCCTACAAGTGTCGGTTGCTGGCGCACACCAAACGCTGCCCCATGTCACAGGAGTTCAAACACCAGTGCCCGCTGTGCTCCGAGAAGCTGGCCACGCCGCGTGCACTGCAGCGCCACCGTGCTGAGGCCCATCCGGATGCAGCACGCGTTAAGAAGAAGGCGGTGTGTGACATCTGTGGTAGAACTTTTGCACACCCCTCAGGTGAGCATGTTTCTATAAACTATGCATGGGCAATGTCTGTCGGATCACATGGCATGCATGCATGCTTTTCCTCTATACTCCCATTTGAATTTTAATGCTTTATTATTATTTCTTTCAATATATTCGAATATTCTATTAATTTATATAAAGTTATTTATAGTTATAAAATACAATACACGCACTTGCACGCATACGGGCTAAATAAAATAGTGAAATAAAATTAAATGGCTTTAATATAGGCAAATTTTAAGCCTTTCTTTTATAAGAGGAGACTAATATTAGCCCTACAACATCTTACTTGGATGTTGAGTTCATGATGAATAAAGACCGCCAACGAAACCTTCTCTGTGATGGTACTGCGAATACACACAGATACTTATTTTCTTCTGTCACCACCCAAAATACCCCTGCCATCCCTCCCGACTCCCCCCTCCTCCCACCTGTCATTCTCTCAGGGATGATTTACCACAAGCGGACGGAACACTTTGACGAGAAGCCGTTTGCGTGCGAGGAGTGCGGAGCCAAGTTCGGAGCCAACTCGTCCCTGAAGAACCACAAGCGACTGCACACCGGAGAGAAACCCTACCACTGTAAACACTGCGACATGACCTTCACTGTGGCTGCCGCCCTCGCCTACCACACCAAGAAGAAACACTCTGAGGGTACCGCTCACACACGCACGCACGCACGCACGCACACGCACACACACACACACACACACACACACAGCGAGAGCAATCAATTTAATACGTACTTACTATTGTACTAAAGCAGTGGTTCTCAACCTTTTCAGGCTGTGACCCCCAAAAGAATCATATTTTAGCTGGGGAACCCCCCCCCCCTCACGAGCACTAAGAGTTGAGACATTACATTTTGTACAACACGGTTATGTTGTGAAAATATTAGATCTACATTTGTGATAACAGCTGATCTACATGCTCACAACGCGAGGCGTGGTGAGCATGTAGATCAGCTGTTTCCACAATTTCTGCCTCTAATATTTGACAATTTGGCCAATGTTTAATTTGTCATTTTAGAGTTATTAACAACTCCTTAAATTGTTACTTTAGAAATGTGCAGATACCCTCCATACACTTAAACATGAAGTTAATCATCTGGGGACCCCCCAAAATAATTTGGGGATCCCCCTGGGGGCGTCCCGACCCACAGGTTGAGAACCACTGTTCTGAAGGTAGAGCCTTAAAATATGTATTGTGCACCTTAACAACTCATACAGTGCCAGGCGACTTTTAGAGCAACTTTCTCACTATGGGCTTCCCTGCCAAGCGACTTTGGGCGACTTTTACTTAGAAAAGGGTTAGGGTTAGGGTTAGGGTTAGGGTTTTTTTTTTTTTTGGACCCCATCAAATCTAGTGAACATGATTTCAATCGCGATTTTGCATGTTCCACCCCATACAACCCCATCTAACATACAGGGCAGCCATTTTTGTTTACATAACATGTAAAACATAATGGCTATTATCTCAAGAATGCCTGAACGGATTTCCAATCTTTTTTTTTTGTTTGAAAGCAGCCTGCACAAACATGGTGCATGATCTGTGCATGGGTGTGCATGATCTGTGCACTACAAATTACATGGAAGTCTATGGAGAGGGCTGGCACTAATGCCACTCGAGGGCATTTTTAATTGGCAGAACAAAATGTTTTTGTAATCTGGTGTGTGTGTGTGTGTGTGTGTGTGTGTGTGTGTGTGTGTGTGTGTGTGTGTGTGCGTGTGCGTGTGTGTGTGTGTGCGTGTGCGTGTGTGTGTGTGTTTCCATTTCAGGCAAGATGTACGCATGTCAGTACTGTGAGGCCCTCTTTGCCCAGTCCATTGAGCTGACTCGTCACGTGCGCACACACACAGGAGACAGGCCCTATGTGTGTCGGGAGTGTGGCAAGGGTTACAGTCAGGCCAGTGGTCTCACAGTTCACCTGCAGACCTTCCACAGTAAGAAGAAAGACAGATTGATAGACAGACACACACACACATAGATTTGCTTATATTGATCGGATTTACTTTTTGACAATATATACTGTACAATGTACATATCACCATAGACACTGTAAAGACAATAATCTTATTGTGACAATTTAATGTGATTTAAGTCACATTATTTGCAGATGTAAATGTAAGGACTACATAGTGCATTACGAGTATTAGGCCTATGATATTGTAATATTTAGCATTATATATTTGTCACTCCAAATGATAAAATTTAAAAATATTCAAATATGTCTAATAATGTCTTAAAATATTGCATAACTTAAACACCAAGCTGCATTGGACACATTTGCAAAGACCTTAGTTGAATCCATCGTGTGCACTGCCTTTTAAAAGTTAGGATTTATATACAGTACAATACACATCGCTGCTTTTTGGGTAACCACTCTGACACACCCATCAAATGAGAGAAAACTTGTCTCAAATTCTGTTGCACACTGTTTTAAGGAAATGTCTTTCAACCCAGAAAACATAAACAACGTGTCAATGGTTAAATCGGTATAATCCCATCACAATTGGTTTGTAGCCAGCAGTGCTAGTTAAAGGTGTCCACCTGTCCATTGGATATGTGTATAGGAAACGCCAAAAAGGGGAAATATCTTCTTGACCCAAAAATGGGTCCTGACCCATTTTTTGGGTTTAACACACTGCTTTAACATCTTTGACTTTGATTGGGCAATCAGTATGTTTGTGTTCCACTCCCACACGTGTCAGACATTTCAGAGCCACACGACTGTCAGAAGTGCCGCCTTAGCTTCTCCTCGCTGGAGGACCACCGGCAGCACATCCAGGAATGCCACCCCAAAGACTTCAAGTCCTCCTTGGGCTGTCCCGTCTGCAACAAGATGTTCACCAGCACCGCCCTGTTGGAGAAGCACAAGAGCACGCACGCCGGCAGCAAGCCCTTTCACTGTGACATCTGCCTCAAGTCCTACCAGGTTAATTGTGAACCACTTAAATCCCATATACTTCAACGACCAGGGTCCCCCCAGAGTTTTATACTGGGTCTGCTTCTTTTTTTGTCCTGCACCAGGGGTCTCCAAGTGGTTCATGGACCATTCACTAGTGCAGTGGTTCTCAACCTTTTCAGGCCGTGACCCCCAAAAGAATCATATTTTAGCTGGGGACCCCCCCACCCTGACGAGCACTAAGAGTTGAGACATTACATTTTGTACAACACGGTTGGTTCTATTGTGAAAATAGCAGATCTACATGCTCACAACACCTTGCAATGCGAGACGTTGTGAGCATGTAGATCGGCTATTTTCACAATTTCTGCCTCTAATATTTGACAATTTGGCCAATGTTTAATTTGTTATTTTAGAGGTATTAACAAGTCCTTAAATTGTCACTTGCAGATACCCTCCATACACTTAAACTTGTTTGTCGGTTTGTTTACTGAAAAAAATTTAATCATCTGGGGATCCCCCAAAATAATTCACCGACCCACAGGTCGGTGAACACCAATTTATAAAAGAATCATGACCATTATATATCAGGCAAGCGTGAACGTGAAAAACTATCAACCCCATTGTGGCACACACCTGAGACTCACATCTGTTTGAGCAGCTTTGTGATGAAATGGACACAGGACACAAGCGCCTTCTCAGACGGTTATCCAAGGGTAGATTGCTGGCTACTGTTTGAGTTTAACACGTGAACCGCTGCAGGTTTCCTTTTTTTTACTTTCTTTTTAAGAACACGCTGGCAGAACATTTCAATGACGAGGAAAGGAATGGGTCGCAAAACACGTGCTTACCTCTGCCACATGTTCAACCTGCTCATTAATCTGTCTGAGGCTAGAATGGCAACTGAAGGAGATCTACTTGCAGATCCATAAGCTCACAACGCATTGCATCAACAACGCATTGTAGACCTAATAGACCTTCCTTATCCCAGCAGGTGTGCAATCACATAGTGTCGCTGTCAATGAAGTACGAGCATTACTTCCCAACTACCAAAGACCCACTATGTGTAAATGAAGGAACAAACCAGTGAAATTATTTTTCATAAAAGCGACAACGATTTGCAGTTACAAAATATACTCATAAGAATAGAGGAAAAAACTAATGAAGATATCCGGTAACAGGGCAACAATAGAAACTATATGCATAAGTATTGAAGATAGTAACATTCTATATACGTTGTTGTTGAGTAATTAATATAGATTTACATGTACATATTGAATATTATATTTCTATCTGCGACCCCCGCAAACCAACCTGGTGGACCACAAAAATATTTATTAAAGTTGTTCATGGTGCAAAAAAAAAAAAAATTAAATATGTGATGCTATTTTAGCTGAATGTTTGCCCCAGAATAGGGACAGTAGGGTTCATATGGTTAAGTTAACTTTGAAAATGTGAAAAAGGACCAGTAAGGATCCAATTTCTTAATACCTTGATTAAGTAAAACTATCATTTGCTGTGTGTGATCTTCTAATGGTGGAGTCAGTGGTATCAAGCAGGGGTGCATCTCTCCACTCCGACATGTCTCCATTCCGACACTAACCATATCTCTAACCCTAACCCTAAACTTAACCCCTATGGGAGTGTCGCCACTCCGACAATAAGAAGTCAATTTCGGAGTGGTGACATGTCGGAATGGAGAGAGCCTCCCATCAAGCAGATCCCTAACTGCTTTGTTGCCTATCGAGCGACAGACTAGTTCTCATTAAGTGAGGAATACTAGCTTTGTATATCATGAAAAGAGATACGTAACAAAATACAATACAGCTGGCGGGTGGTGCGTTTAGTGGACACCTCATCTGGATGAGCATGTTTGTTCAGATGATCATAGTCAACCTAAGGCATGATGTCCATCTTTCCATTCACAGCAACTGTCAGGTCTGTGGTACCACAACCGGACCACCCACCCAGAGATATTTCTGAACCAGACCAACAGACACCTGAAGCCCCTGGTCCAGTGTGAAGTCTGCTTCAAGTTCTTCCCCAATGCGGCCAGCCTGACCAGGCACCATGAGGCAGATCATGCAGGTAAGAGTGAATACATTCTGGAGATGTGCTTTCGTTTGCATGTACAGACACGTCTGCTGGTAATACAAGATAGATCCTATAGTACATTTTTTGAAGCGGTGAAAGCCGCTTCCAAGGTGTGGCTTTGTCTGTCCCGTACATGTCCCGTGCATCTCCGCGCTGTGATTGGTTAGTTTTGTCTGTCCCGTGCATGTCCAGAATGAAGAATTGAGGAATGGCCAAGCTTCACATGACAATTTGGCTCTCCAGACAAAATCATTCATTCATTCAGAACTAGAACTAAAGCACATAGAAAGTATAGATCACAGAATGTATAGATCTAGAACACATAGAATACAAATTCACCGCTTCACTTCGAACCGAGGTTTGATTTTTAATGAAGGTGAGGATTTCGGGTGGAGACCTGTGTTGCATGACATTTACACCCTCTCTGCCCTCTGTATCTTCTCTACAAAAATGGCAAAATTTGCACAATACAATTTCTGTCTCCATTCTTCAGAACAATAGTAATACACACCAGTGTGTGTATATATATATTATGTGTCACAGCATCTTTGTAAATGCTACCTGTTGGTTTCTCTGTTCCAGCGCCAGTGGTCTCAGGAGTGCGCTGCCCATTCTGCCCAGGCGTGTTCCCCAGCGAGGAAGAGCTGCAGGAGCACAACAAGAACCGGCACCCCAGTCTGGAGGGCGCGGTCTTTGGCTGTTCCCTCTGCCCCACGGTCTGTGCCTCCCAGCACCTGCTCCAGGAGCACTTCCTGACCTGTCACATGGCAGCGGCAGCAGATGAACAGGCGGAGCAGGGGGGAGGCGAGGAGCAGGAATCCATGTCCCATGCAGTAAGCCTTGAGTGTTGTTCATTTACGGATTAGGCTTTATACGTATGAACTATGATCTATGATCATGTTCAAGGACCATACTGGTGGTACCACTCGTACTACCTCTATTTGAAAAGTAAAGCAAAATAGTTTTATGCATCGATTATTCAAGTAATAACGTAACTGATTCAATAATCTGAGAATTAACCTAAACCAAAGTACACTCAGTCACAGTGTTACTTGTAAGTAAGTACTACTTACTAAGTAAGTACTAGTAGCCTAATTACTAGAGTGCTACTTGGGTTCATTCTCATATACATTATTGTATTAATGACTTGAATGATTACTGTACTTCAATACTTTAAATATAATGAGTATATATATTTTATAGACTTTACATTTGACGTAGATGTACTGTACTACGACAGTGGTGTTGTTTATTTATAGATTCTTTTGAATACAGGCTATGTAGTAAGGTGTTTGACTCTCTTCTGTCTTATTGTGTATTGCTTATTGAATGTATCCCAATTAGCCTACACCTTAGTCTATAAATGACATACAACATACAATAAAAGACCTAAAACATACAATTAAGTAAAGAGAAGTTAAATGTGCTTGTTTGTCGTGCCATGTCTGCTGTTATCCAGACAGAGCAGTCGGCCAGTGAGGGGGCAGAGACCAACATCTCTCCGGACCAGTCACAGATTGACGGCTCCCAGCAGGTGCTAGTGGCCCTGGGAGACAGAGAGGACGGGGGTCCGTCCTCGGAGGTGGTGGAGGTCAACGTGGATGACCTGCTGAACGGGACAGTCACCTTCATTTGTGGAGATAACCAGTGACCTCTCAACCCGGAACTCTGACATAAACTTTAATTTACTTTTGTTTTTCTGGCATGGCTCTGTTTGTTGGAAGCTAGCCATCTAGAAGAATCAAAATGTCTTCTGCACGCTGCCAGTAGGAAAAGAAAGTACCTCCTCACATCTTTTTCACAATTATGTTTTATATAATTTGCTTTATTTTCAACTTTCAATTAATCATGGAAGTCAATGACAGTTGGATCTCGAGTCATACATCATAAATACCGTATGCACTTCATAGATGACCGACTTCAAAGATTGACCACATGTAGTCAGAGATCCACATGAAGCCACACCGTTGATCCCGTCTTGTTTTTTCAAGTTTTTCTCCTAACGTGATTAAAGGTTCAGATCGTCAAGAACTTTTCACAAGAGCCATGAAGACGATTCTGTCAATGTGATATTGATGTTCTGTACGTTATTGAGCTTGACATGTGATGATGACAAACGAAAGAAGATGTTCAGTTATACGGTTGTTGTAAAGTATTTGAGAAAGCGAGACACGAATTTGGGGTTAGGCCAACTAAATATACAGAATGGTTTTTAAAAACTATTTGGTGGACTGTTATGGTTGTAATAGGTACACTGCATAATTAGTCAATGACAAACAAAATGGTCAAAATTCAAATGCATTTATTTGTTCAGCACAAAAGATTTCACAGAAACCAAGACTTTTTGTTATTCTTTGTTAAAGGAGAAAATAAGTGAAAATGAAATCTTGTCAGCTATTCCTCCTGAAAGAAACACTCAAATTATTAAATTAAGCATGTAAGTTCTAAGAGTAAACGTGTAATCAGTGGAGTGATGTACAGTGTTGTAGGCTATAGCTTACTGGGAAATTGGGGTCTGGAAAAGTGGCAAATAAAATTATTACATCATGAACCGTTATTACATTTTGAGCAGTGTTGAGGTGCTTAAAACTTTAAGTCGAGAAACATTTCTATATTTCTTATAATTGGCCCTGCTATTATTTTAAATATAGTATTGTATATTTGTCACAAATAATGACCTTTAGCAGCATACAGTACATCAGATTAAACACCAACACAACCTTAAAACACAGTAAACAGATAAAACAGATCGAAAAAAAGTGTTTTAGCCGTTAACAATAGCGTGCGGTTACACCAAACTTTGAGGGTGGATTCTGCCAATGCTTTACAATGGGAACGGGGTGTTGTTTTTTTTACCACCCGCATAGCCAGAATTAATGTTTATTTCTAGCCATATTTCTAAAATATTTAAAACTGAAAATAAAAGGTGGTGTCAATGCTGCCATCTACAGGCGGAAATTAGCCCACTATCCCCACCTAAAAACACCCTCAGGCAAGCCCATTGTAGTCACAACAACCCCCAACCAACTTTGGGTGATTTTCAAATGTTTAAGTAGGTGGGGACAGCTAGGCTGAAAGAGCGTTTTATTACTCTTTTAAACAGTCACAAATTCCACAGAGGTGTTCAAGAATGTTTTTGTTTGTGATCACCTTTGATCACACACATTGAACACATTGAGCACAAATAACTTAGTCTCCAGATGCTCGATCTTTAAATAAATATAAGGTAAAACATAGTAAATATAATAGTAAAACAGTTGACCTACAGATGAACTGGTAGCGTATGACTAAACAGTGACAAAGGTTTTTGTTGCATAAGCGCAGATCACTTATTGCTTATCACTTATGGTGCTGGTATGTCAGTACATCCAACAGGTCTTTGTGCATTCAAGTGGTTATTGTAACACATTTCTAAAAATAACCCACATTGATGACTGCTTCACAAGGAGCTAGCAAATAGCATCTACGTGTAGTTGTATCACAAAACAAGATGAGCATCACACATGCCTTCACTGGCTGAAAGGGGACACCTAGGAGCCTTTTCACAGCAGGAATGTTGACGTTAATTGTGGGCGTTTCATTTAGGTGTTGAAACACGCACAATTAATGTTAGTACTTCGGCTGTGTCTGTGTTATTTACACACTGAAATATCTACAGTGAGATGGTCTAGACGAGTACGGTAAAAAAAGAGAAGGCCTAATGGAAAACAAAGGGGTCGTATTTCTGCCTCAACCGAAACAATAAGTCGCAGACGCAGTAGCTCAGCAGCTAAAGTTGCAAAGGCAGACAACGCAAAACCAGTCACAACCAGGAGAATAAATACTAATTCAAATGAGAGCTACGATACTGTCATCAACAGTCATGTTCACTGCTTTCCCCTATTACTAATGCCACTAGCTTTGCGCTCTTTGGGGACACCAGTCTAAATACAGTGGTGTCTCTGAGCCCATTTTCTCTGCTGGATAAATACTGTATGTGCAACTGTGGCTCCAAAGAGACCATCAGACAAAGAAACCAAGCCACAGAGACATTCATGTGCAAGTTGTGCCTTCAGTAGTCGGTCAGTGTTTCCAGTCCATGTCCCAGTACATTCAGTGTGTTATGTTCACAAAATATTAAATTATTTTAACTCAGTATTTTTACTTTGGGCATGTGCCTATTTTGGGGGCATTTCTATCACCTCATTACATAGTTATTTGGAACACGGTTTTTCAGAATTTCCCAGAGACAAAACATAACTTTCCACTGGTGGGGATAAAGCGTTAAAGGGACAGCCAAATGATACAAAGCATCCTCTCCTAGCTGGTGATGATCTTCTTGCGCGGGAGGTAGGCGTTTGTAATCTGGTTCATGACCACCAGAGCCGGGAAGAGGGGGAGCAGGACAAAGGCCCACCATGCGACTCCCTTCACCGTCGCCTGGAACCAGTCGGAGAACATGGCGGACACCACAGTCACTGTGGCCAGCAGGTAGACTACAAGGCCGCAGGTGGCGTGATACAGCTTCAGCCGGGGAGGGGAGGCCACCCGCAGCAGCTTGGGGAAGAGCAGGAACACACCACAGGTTGCTTGGAGGAAGGTGGCGGCCAGGGTGCCCACACCCAGCAGGCTGTGCCAGGTGACCAGGTGGGGACGCTCCGAGACATTCTTGCTGGCCACCATGAAGCCTGCACCGGTGACTGCCGTAATGAGGACCAGCGCCTGGCAGAACCAGTGGAGGCGCACTTTACCCAGACGGGACTTGAAGCAGAAGGGGGATCCCTCCATAGAGAAGAGGAGGATGCCTTCGGTCATTAGCAGGCAGTACTGAGGAAGCAGGGAAAGGATGACAGGAGACAATTCATGTGTGGTCCTCTCTAGTATATACAGTAGATACAACGCCATTTAATATAAAAGTACATTGATTGATATTGATTGATCATGTACATACTGTACGTGATCATTATATTACAAGTATTGCATATCTGTCTAAAGAATAAAGCACAAACGCTTGAGCTTATTTCCATTATGGTCCCGAGTACAAATTTGTGAAACTGAGTAATGTGTTTAGGGGTAGCAGAATCAGCTTTATTGTAGTCTCTCGAGGACAGACTTCATACTCTGCATAGAAAAGGACAAAGGGACCCTTTCTTCGACGATGGCTGGCCAGATTGGCTTTATTGTCACATCATAGGTTTACAGAAGTAAAGAAGGGGGTGAAATCCTTTTGTGCATTGTTCCCATTGTATCGTTATTTATATAAACATTTGTGTTTTCTGTGAAAGTAATCAAAAGTAATCAAAAATAACATTTGTATTATGTGAAAGTAATCAAAAGTTATGTGAATAACTATGTGTGGATTTAAAATGTAAAATAGTTTTTCCTTGGTCAGTTAAATCTATCCATAACTTTGAGATATCTTGCTAAATACAGACAGATAAGTGAACAAACAGGGGCAAAAACATTACCTTGTCGGTACTGAACTACTACAAAAGTAGTGAATATAGCCATCTACAAGCTTTCACTATTTGTTACATTTTATACATTTATGGATTTGTTTATTTGAACATTTCTGAATTTCTTTTGAATAAATGAAGCATAGCGTTAGTTTAGGCAGGACACGCGAGTCTTGCCCGCGAGAGAGATCCTTTCCCCATCCATAGATCTGCTGATCATTACATCACACTGTCATAATCCAATCAGAGCTCACACCCTGTAAGGGAGGCTCCTTTAAATACGACTTGCATTCACAATAGCTCTGCTCGTCTTGGATCCAAAGCTTCGGATCCGCTGCTGCTTTAGCTGCCTCCTCCACCTCAGCCTCCACCTTTTGAACCTTTTCATAGGCTCAAATACTTGTGATTTTATGTCTGCTGATTCAAGCTAATATGTCAATGTATTGCTATTGTACTACTATTGTATCCCTATGGGGGGTTTTGCTTAAAGTTCCCTGATTTTGCATAGCAAGCATGCATGTACAAAATTCAGGGAACATAAATGCCAAGTTTAACTGTATTCCATTTGTTGCAATAAATGGTTAAATCTACTTTGACGTGAGTGTTCCAGACTAAATTATGTTTATTTTTTGTAATTTGTGAAATATGTGTTTTATTTTATATTCACTCACAACCCATAAAAATGGGTCCCGGCTACTGACCCAGTGTTTGGGAAACAATGCTCTATGTACAGTACTGTATGTATGTATACATCAAGACACTTGGCTGTACTGCACCTACATGCACAAGCTACTTAAATACTCAGCCCCACCTATTACAGTTACAGTTTAGGCATTTAGCAGACGCTTTTAATCCAAAGCGATTCACAATAAGCAGATAAAACATCACAATAATAAACAATATTATTATTGTGAATAAACTATTACATCATAGATGTACACATTTCCACCCTCCCCCATAGGCCACCTCACTATACTAGGCAGCATTCTAGGTCAGCTTGTAACAGAATAGCTCTTGGTAACATCACAGTGCCCAGGGCATTTGAAGTCAGCCAGGCAGTCATCATGCGACACCCTGTTCCAAACTCCACTATCCATTATTCACAACGGAGAGAAGGGATGGAGAAGCAAAGAAAGGGAGCAGGGACATGGTGCAGAGATATTAAAGGGAAGAAAGTGATGGTATATGATCAGTAATGTAGGACAGGGTGGTGCAGTTGTTTGACTTGAGAAACCATCTTGTAACAATAAAGTCACAGTGAGTCAAACCTTCCCAAAAGTGTCCTTGAACAAGACACCATCACCTGCTCATCCTTGGTTTTTGTTACTCTGGATATTAGCATTGGCGTGTTTGTTTTCTTAGTGGCTAGTGTACGGTACACCGAGTTAAAGCTAGGGATGGGACGATATGTTATATTATCGTTTATTGTGTTAAAAAAACGCGTATCGTGGAGATTTAATTTATCGTGATATCGCCCTCCGTCATGCACTGGGATCAATTCACCTTTTATTTGCCGAGCTGCATATCCTGCATATCTGCATATATTTTGATAGGCCTACAGTCTTTTTTTCACTCTCTTTTTCACTCTCTATCAAATGTCTTTGCCAAAAAATAGCCGATTTACAAGCTCACAACGTGACTTGTTGTGAGCTTGTAGATCTGCAATTTTTTTGGCATATGTTCCGGCCCAGGATAATGGATTTTGATTGTCGGGATAATATTGTAAATCACGATTTATTTTGTCACAATAATCGTGCTATGAAATATTTATATCGTCCCATCCCTAAAGCGTGGGCATAATAGGGTAGGTCTCCTGGTGCAGGTTAGAACTAGAAAGATGCAATTGGAAATTGCAAGTGTGGTTACCGTTGACTCTAATGGGGAGCCAATCACATAGGGGGAAAAGGATGACATCACAATATCAAGGTATCGTGATGTCTGATTGGGTGAAGAGTTAGTTACATCAGATGATGAGAAAAAAAGAAAACGACAAGAACAATATTCGGGGCAACAACACTAATAATTATTAACGGACAGAGATAAACTAAATTGCAAGTGAGGTTGCACTGACGCAAGTGGCAAGGAATCCACTGGGAACTGAATTCCGTCTAACCATGTATATTATATATTGTGAGTGTGATGTCATGTGAAGCATGACAACAGTGTGTGAAGCATGACCAGAAGCTTCACTTTTACGTTTGTGCAAAGATTTACTAAAAGCAGCTTCACTTTGCAGACAGAACAAGTGTGTTGCAACCACACTAAAAGTTAAAACATGCCACACCAGGTGATCCCAGAAAAAAACGACCATATTTTGCCACAAAAGTAATATTTTTTTTTATAGTTTTACGTATAAGGTCAGTGTGAAGTAGGCTTACAATACCTGTGTGTGTGTGTGTGTGTGTGTGTGTGTGTGTGTGTGTGTGTGTGTGTGTGTGTGTGTGTGTGTGTGTGTGAGTGTGTGTGTGTGTGTGTGTGTGTGTGAGTGTGTGTGAGGGAGAGAGAGATATGTGTGACTGTGAACTTACTGCAACAGACATACACACTGGATGCCAGGAAAACAGACCTAAAATGAAAGAAATAAAATCTTATAAAACTGTAGAGAACAGAATAGGCTCCCAACCCAGATTTGGCTCAAACAAAGGGTTAAATTCGTTATCCTGCTATGCCACAAAAATGTGGAATGCCATACCAGCGGCCCAAACTCCCTACTCCCCTTTAAAAACTACAGGTGGTTGCAACTCGAAACCGTTAAAGGAAAAAAAGGGAAAAAAAGGGGGAAAAAAGTAAAATAAATAAATAAAGACAAAGCTTATAGCCTAGCCTATTACCTCCCCTTGGGATGGTTTGCATAGTGTTGTATTTGTCTGTCGTATAATGTTGTACAAGTTTAAAAAAAAAAGGACCCCAATTTAAACAAGCCTAAAAGCTTTCTTGTGTTGTGGTCTATATCCTTATTAGTTACCCTTGTATCAGTGAGTGAACTGTATTGTCCTGTACCCTTTCCAGTGCAAACTTCGAATAAAGTATTCCAAGCAATCAATCAAACCAACATCAAATAATATGGTTTCGCCATCAGAGTTCAAAATGACTCCACATCTTAGTGAAATGGTGGGTTAAGGGTTATAAATCAATGACAGTGCTTACTTGTTCCAGGACGGGACAGGAGTGATATGAGGACGGTCAGGCCCAGGGCGGTGACATGAGTCGCTATCACCGACACCCTCCGCATCCACGCGTACAGCCAGAACTCACTCATCACCAGCCCCTCTCCTACCGGGCTGTACTCCACATCCGACCGCATCTCCCGCTGTCTCCGGCAGCACCGCTACCTGCAGATGATGACTGGTCCCATACTGACACACTGCGCGAATTTTGACTTATTACTACATTGAGAGACTTTAGAGGAATGTGCTCAAATAAAGCAAGCAGTGCGATCAACCGAAATGTGTTGTCTTTCAGTCGGCCAAAGAGACAGTGGATGCGACGACATCTTCACTCAGTAAACATTTCTAGTTGCTCCAAACTGTGATCGGTCTTTTCCGCCGTCGGATTAAAGGGATCGTTAAATCCTCCCAAGTAAACACAGACCATCAAAACAAACGGGATTGTCTCCTGGCTTGTACGTCATCCTCCTCAACCTCCAGACAGCGCATGTAAACCTAGAAAGCTATACTAAACCGAGAATGTGGCTCTAACGATGTTACAGTAACGTTAATCCATCCTTGAGGCTCAGGTGCTCGTCTGTGCACTTCCTGAAATCTGACAACATCTAAGATGAAAGGTTCATACGAGCCAATCAAAGCGCGATAGGGCCTAGCAGTGGGCGTGGTTTACGGGTGCCACTACACATCTCCCATTCATTTCCCCCATAGACTTTTACAAAAACGTTTATTATTTTAAGGCTAGAATGAAACAATCCTGGATCCTGGTGAATCATGACCATAACATTTTTGATTCTGTCAAAAAATATATAATATTTTTAATTGAATATTGTATGATATACATTTAATTATATATATATATATATATATATATATATATATATATATATCTTTTCACAGAATCAAAGGTTTCATGGTCATGATTCACCAGGATCCTGGATGGCTTGATTCTACGCTTAAAATAATCCTTATCAATATTTTTGTAAAAGTCTATGGGGAAAATGGGAGATTTCTTTAGTGGCACCACACCAGTAAACCACACCCACTGCTATGCCCTATGGCTAAAGTCTTTTCAGGCTATTGGATGTACGCTGCCCGGCCCCCCTTTGGAATAACAGCAACGTCACCGCCAGAGGTCACCGCCTGTCAGCCCGTGCAGATTAGGTATCCAATGACCGCATCAACAAACGCAAAAGACACTGTTGCAATTTTCTGAGTCGCAAAACTGCATAATGCATTCCTTCAATGTGGGCCCAGCCCCACTAGCACCAGTCCTGACGCAGGCAGCGAGCCCTTGTAGGCACTATTATTATTATTACTCACCTGATGTCAACAGGCAGGTCATACCTGTTTCAAGGTAGACCTACATCCAGGGACGCGCACAGAATGTTAGAGAGGCAGGGGCTGACATTTCTAAAAGGCCTTTTGGTGGAAACACCAAAAATAGCTCACAACGCGTCGCAGTCAGCTATTTTCGGTGTTTGATACCACACTGAACTAAGCATAATCAAGTCAATACTGTAGATGTGGCGTAGGGCATGGATTTCTACACAGAGAGGGCAATTCTTTCAACATAAGATGCTGCAGTTCAGGAGTTTTTGGATAAGGCAATTCTCTTGAATGCTGCCTTCAGGTATGGCATGGAAAGAGGGCATTTGCCTTTCTTTCACCATAGTAAAAACAGCATTCATGGTCTGGAGAGGGCACCTTTTACAGACGGATAAAAGGGCAGGGGCTCAAGCCCCCTTTGATGTCTATTGTGTGCACGTGCCTGCCTATATCTGATTCCGTGGGTGGAATGTAGAGTACCATACAAGAAACAATAAATAAAAGGATCAAGAGGGGAAAAAAAACTAAACATAAAAACAGAATACACATAACCCGTCTGAACTGCAGAGGGTGTTTGATGGCAAAACATTCATTTGATACATGCAACAGCTATGTAATATCAGCAAAATTAACATGAACAAATGAACAAAGAATCTGAAGACATCGAACAATCCACAGCTTCCAAGGACATTTTATAATCCATTGTTTTAATAAACCAACATATCTTTTTATATAGCAGCATAACCAGATGGTCTTGAGGTATTTCTAAATTCATACACTGATATTCTACCCCCACTCTTCCCCAGACATACATTCATCCATACAACAGCAAACACACAGATATACACGCATAGTCGTATACCCACGTCTGATTCAGACAATGAGGACTGCAGAATTCATATTCTACCAGTTGTGCACACAACAACACAACTCAACACACTCACGCTTGAGCCTACAACATATAGGCTTCCTCACACAAAGGCAGATGTGCGCGCACACACACACACACACACACACACACACACACACACACACACACACACACACACACACACACACACACACACACACACACACACACACACACACACACACACACACACACACACACACACACACACACACACAGGTATTCAAGCACACACACACATACTGAACACATGTTTAGAGTCCCGTGGTCACAGTTCCAGACTGTGAAGAGCTGGCTCCCTCATAGTGGCTTGTAAGGCAGGCACACTTAATGGTGCAGTTTTGGCTGTGGGAAGATATGAGAACAAAATAATTAGATTTCTTTAGTAATACAAACTACAAGTCTGTATGTTTATTTGGGCTGGCAAGCGATTTTGAACAATCAGTATATTGGGACAAAATGATCCATTCATATCCATTTATTCTTTTCAAATCCAGGTGTGACCTGCGCTAGTTTTCCAACATTTGAATAAATAAATAAACAAATTAATAAATCCTACTCCAAATGGCAAAATCAACAGGAAGTTGGCATTTGAATACAAAATAAAATTTAAAGGCGATTTTGTAACATTATACATTGCCAGAATCTGCTTTGTTTGTTTTTGTTTCTGTGCTAAAAGTGTGATTTTGAGTGTGCAATGTAACTCAATGGGTTGACTATTTTTTTTTGTATTATCAATGGAGCAACTATTGAAGATATCGCCAATATTTAGAGTTACATCATAGCAAGGCACCTACACAAGTAACACAACCCAAACGCTACCAAAGTAAAGTATACACATTTACTTTTAGAAGTTCTGTCTCAGTTTGTCTTGCAGACAGTAGCTCGATGCCTTCCCCTGTGTTTAATCTGATAAATAGCGAAAACTTGATAATGGTTTTGATTTGAAAAATAGCGAAAACTTGATAATGGTTTTGATTTGAAAGTAAGTAATAACATAGTGAACATACCGTTTTAAAGTGTGTAATTGTGAGTTTACATTACATAGTAATGAGTGTTTGAATTGTGACAGAACTGTATAAATGTTCACTTTAAATACTGCTATTAAAACTGATAAGCCTTTTCAACTTTCCATTATTGTTAATGATACTTGCAATGCACACTTAAATCATGATAAATGCTTTGCAATGAAAATTGCCAGCTGCTCCAGAGGCCGAATTCATAAAACATCTAAGGCTCCCAACAAGCTGAGTTAGATGGTGATTAACATTAAAAACAGTAGAAAATCAATCAAAAAATGTTAAATCTCCCAGCTATAAATGCCGTTGGCTGTTAGTCTTGTGTTCCTTATAAGCTAAATTGATGAGAATACATACAGTATTTAAGGATGCCCTCAATTATGTGTGGAAGCATGTACTTTCTGCTTATTATACATTATTGCATTAGCAGGCCGTTGGTGAGTGTGGGGTGCTTATGAGGTGTCCCTCTGGGACGGGTGTGTACAAGGCTGGGAGGGAATCATGACAGTATACCTACAACAATCAATTAGACTACTGTGCATATCTTGCCCACATTGATCTAGGAAAATGTTGGATCGTGACTCGTATTGGTACTCTAACTTAAATTACTAAGTGGTCCCATGTCCCAGGTGTGTATGAATTTGATATATTTTTCAAATGAGTGTTTTTGTCCACATTTTGCCCCTCACACCAGACTCACCTTCTGTGTGCCCAGTTTCTTCTCCGCCCCCCCGGCCAGCACTCCACCTTTACTGTCCTTCCAGGGGTAGAAGTTTGAGCGAGGAGAGGAGGAAGATGAAGAGGAGGAAGATGGTGTGCGGTGCACAGAGGGCTTGGAGGGCGGTGAAGGCTCCCCGTTGTTGCCCCCCTTGCGTTTCTTCACCAGCCCCCGGTGTTCATAGCTCCCACCACCACCAGCCCCCCGCCCATGCAGTCCCGAATCGCCCGCCACCCGACTGTGTGAGTTGGCAGGTGTACTGTCAGGGGGTGAGGAGTGGGCCGGCGTGGGGTGTGTCCGTTTGTAGGACCAGGCGGCGGTGGCAGCCGGGGAATGGGATTCCGACGGGGAAGGCTGGGGCCGGGGCTTGCTCACAGGGGAGAGTGTGCCGTTGGTCTGTCCGTGAGGGAGGGGCGAGGGGGTGGTGGTCTTAGAGGAGGAGGTGGAGGGCGGGCGGCCCCTGTCCTGGAGAATGATGCAGTTCCTGTCGGGGCCGGAGTGCTCGCCCTCCTGCGACGGGGCCTTACGCTTACGGAGTGCGGCGGCGGCAGCCGCTGCCGCTTCCTCCCGGAGCTTCAGCATTTGCTTGCTGGGCCGGCCTACTGGGTTCCTAGGCCTGCCAGGCCCCGTCTGACGTGCCGCTGCCGGCTTCACTGGAGCAGAAAGATGGCCGCTGCCACCGACACTACTGCTGCTCCCCAGATTCTCTGACTGGCCGACGGTAGAGGGTCTCCCCGGTCCACGACTGGATGACAAGGAGGTTTTGAGGGAGGAGCCGATGTGACTTCCTGTGCGGACTTTAGAATGCAGTGAAGAGGAGGACGACGTGGAGGATGAAGTAGAGGAGGAGGTGACAACCTTGGTAGAGGGGCTTGACTGAAGGTCTGTGGCTTGAGGTATTTTCCTGAGTAGGCAAGAATTAAAGACCAAAAAAAAAGAACCGTTGTCAGTGCTCGACATCAACTCAGTGGACACTAGTACACTTTAACTGTACATTTTACATGAGCAGTTTGAGATGCAAGGCTTCTTACTTCCAGAGGTGGGCGCTGATGTGCTGCTCCACCATACTGCTGAAAGCTGACCTCAGATGGTGAAGCCTCCTGTCAAACGTATAGCCATGGCCTAGCATGTGACTGCCAAATGAACAAACCTACAAGAAGGATTCAGAATGGTTACACAAATATCAATATCATCATCAATTAAGATTCCAAATGAAAAGTGTACTGAAAACCAGGCACTGACACAAAAGAGCCTGCAACAAACAGCTTAAGATTTGAGGTTCTTTAAAGGTGCAATGATCAATAACATGTTTCTACCCGGGATCTGAATCTGGATTCCCCACACACAGAATAGACACTCAGTGTATCTTCACACTGCTGGTGCTTTTTACAGGGGTTAAAGCAAAAAAAGTCCCAATGTGTGATTTTTGAAACATGCCGCGCAAGCGCACACCAATGGGGTGTTTCCCTGAAGTTCTGAACTGCCTTCACCGAATGTGTGTATGCCAATCCATGCTTCATTTTTATAGAAGTATCTTCTTTAACTTTAACTCCTGTTTTTAGCATTGTGTAAAGGCATTGAGAACAATTATAAAACATACGCTGGCCTCAGCAAACAATGCTTTGTTGGACAAACTAACTGCAGGAGTGGTAGCAGTTTACAAAATGTTTTTCCTGCACTCAACTGCCACCACTCTACCACCTGACAATTCTCCACCATCAGTGTGATTAAAATGAGAATTAGCCCTATTCACGACCCGCCGACTCAGCATCCCCCGGGTGCTGAAGTCCCGTTTTGAAGGGGAAAATCCTACTATAAGCCTATAGAGTTAGCACAGAAATCGCAAATTTAATGCAATTTACGAATAGTAAAGTATAAAATACGGCTAGCATGATCAAGAACACAAGATAATAAACAGCACAAAGCATTATAATTTACTTTACCGTTAGAAATAACGATTTGTTGGCTTTAAGTCCAGTATAGTTTCCCCTTCTAAATTGAAGTCAGCACCCGTGGGATACTGAGAAACGGAAGTAGGTGGGCGGGCCGTGAATAGGGCTAATTTAAAAGTATCAACGTAATACAAGCATAAATTACCTCTACCATATGAAAGGCTTATGTTGAAAATGAGAGAAGTGTTAGCACAAAATACTTTGGGCAGAATAATATAACTATGTAAAACAACAATAGAGGGCGGCTTACAGCTAGCCCTCCAACAGAAATGCCAGCTCACACACATACTAATAGTAATGTTACTTACTGCCAGAGGTCTAGGATGAGAGGAAGAAGATGGGAAGTCAACAGGTTCTTCGGGTCCTTCCCCCTCACTCTCATCACTAGAGATGCGTCCATGGACGAGAGGCGAGGGGGCCCCTTCATCCTGCCTGTGCTTCTCTTCCTCTGCAGCGCTCTCTGATGAGGCCCTGGAGCGACTGAGAAAAGCAGAATGATCCTTTGAAGGCTTGTTCACCAATTCAAAACCACCGTATAACAGATTAAAAACCAGAACAAATTAAATAAATGTCAATTATGACTGTGGCAAGTCTGAAAACAGGGCGGTCCCTCGGCATCCGCGGGGGGATGCGTTTTTTTCACGCCCAGACCAGCCAGGGAGCGACAGACAGATTCAGACCCCAAACCTAAAACTGGACAGCAAAAAGCTGCCTGTATGTGCCGTGAGGAGCGCCGTGGCCAGCCACTGTGGGCAAGATTACATGGTAGCAAACTAGCATTGCATCACTTGCTAACATCTATGCTAAAGCTATACAAGCACACATACCTGAGACATGCACACATACTGAGATATAGATCGGCCTGCAGACGCTGTCGTTGCTGTTATTATCCTGTTCAGTGAAATTTCTAACTTCACGGCACTGTCCAAATCTGTGACTGCCCCTCTAGAGCATGGGAACTTGGGAAGCGATAGCTAACCAATCATCAAGAAGTCCCACACCCTTTTGTGCAGGGTGACATTAAACAATTTGTTTATTCCCTCGGTTCTCTATTTATTAACTGGCACTATTTGTAGTCTTACTTACTGTGTGGTACACAAACACTCCTGGTCTGGTGATACTGTAGTTGATATTAGATGTGGTAGATTCATCTTTCTTTGGGTGATAAATATTTGATAGTATTTTGTTTGTTGAACTAGTAATGGCATGCACATTTCTCCAGTGCATACTGCAGGCTTTGTTGACAGTTTAAGAAGAGATTTCCGAGCTCTGGCTCCAAAAACAATCGACTATTTTATGTGTAAAAATCTGTAATATTCCAATGCATGTCAATGATCGAGGTCATTTGTGCTAACATAGGGATGCGGAGCGGTCGGTTAGTTTTTTTGTTTTGTTTTTTCCTACCAAGGTTCCAGATGACTTACACTTCAATGGATATCAGCACCGATGGTAGCCTTAGACCTTATAAATGAATCAACCTAGCTTGCAAAGTCCATAAGCAACTAGAAGAAGTGCTCTTCCGAGTACATGTCTCCACCAGGCCACGCATCCTGGTGGTGCTATAATAGGCCAAAGTAAAAAGGGTGGCATGTGTTCTTCACCAATCTTAGACCTTTCATGGCACCACCATGAGGCTGATTTGAACATTTTGTAGTGTAATTTCTTCCTTGGCCTTTTGCGAATGTGCGTGCACAATTTCATTACAATTGCAGGCTGTGTTTGATTTGAGGCATTTTGTTCGAAACGGATCAATCCTGCAAACTTTGAAAGCCAATATCAGCCAATCAGGATGGAATATGGACAATCAGACAGATCCGTGTCGATCAAATGACTGTAGAGATACTGTCTACCGATTTGCGTGATTTTTGGACAAAATCTGTAGGAGTAGTGTACAGAAATGTGTTTTGCAAACATCTGCCTCATGGTGGCGCTAGAACAGGGCCATTTGAAAAATGTGGGGCAGAGGTTCTGAATTGGCATCCAGGGAGTGTGTGTGCTCATTTTGGCAGCGACCGGGCCAACGGCGCCTGAGATTAGCTGGTAACAAACTCGGAGGACGGACGCACGCACGCACGCACGGACGGACGGACGGTACGGACAGGGGCGAAAACATACTCTCCCCCTGCCTTCGGCTGGTGGAGACAATAATGATTACACCAACTAGTAACATCCTCTATGCCAGAACTTCTTAATAGGAAATGATTAGTATACAGTAAGTAAGGCTCACTGACCTAAAGGCAGGGAGGTTAGCCAGTGGCCTCCTGCAGTGTGGAGATCCCGCTGGCTCCCTGTAGCTCTCTGGACTAGGAGAACGACCAGCAGAGGAGCATCCCTCCAGGCCTTGGGACCCTTTGTCACGGACCTTGGTTTTTAGCTCTGCCACCAACGTGTCAAAGTTCCTACTGCGTCCCACCACCTTCCTCCTCTGGTGGATGGAGTGGATCTGAGGAAACACAAATACATTTAGTACGTTGGGAGTAATGCTAATCATACTAGGAACAACCTATGTTTGCTGGTGTGGACTAGTATTTGACTAATGGTATTCTAATTAAAACTCTGCACTGTCTGACACATCCTTGCAACCACATGCTTCAACATAACTGCTACATGCAACAACAAAAAAACTTTAGTTTTTTAGCAAATTATGCTGCAGTCCAACTGCACAGTTTAAAACCACAAATGTGATGTAATCATATGGCAGTGGTCTTCAAGCCAAGGACCCCTAAGCTGAGAGAGAGATGAGGCAGGGACCCCCGACTATATACTGTATAAAATAGTTTTGCTGATTAAACTTTTACATAGATTTCATGGAGTTTCATAGACTTGTTTGACAGCACTATCACGCTGTATTCATGTTAAGGAGTATTTTCAGACATTTAACAACAAAAAAATTGGCTAAAGTTCTCCTCAGAATAGGGATGCTAGGGTTAATGTAAAAAAAAAAAGGTTCAAATCACACAAAGATTTGGCGGCACCCCTGTAGTAACTCTGAGGGTCGAAGACCCCTGTCATATGGTGTTCCTTAAATAAAGCGTGGGAAAAAATGACAATACAGCAAACTACTGGACATTAATGCACACAATACAGTGAGCATTTATGGGAAGCTCTTTTCCTCCGATTCTTCCCCCTCTCTCCTGTCATTTCCTGTTAATCATCCTGAGGTGGGCCTCTGAGCTAGGTTCCTGTGCTCAGAGGCCTGAGGCAAACGGCACTGATCTGTGAGATCGAATGACTGCTGAACTGAATTTTCCAACAGAGTAAAACTCTGATCTTATTAATTTCACACAGTTGTGCACATGCAATACAAACTCAAAATGTCATCTTCAATGTGATCATCACAATAACGTGGTCTTTTTTTAAACACCATAATCCCATTCCTACCTACAGCCAGTGACGAAATTTTAGCCTGTAGATCATTTTCACTATTCTTTTTGCCCAACCCTCTTTTATACAAAGTATAAACAAGGACTGATTTTTTTTAGTGTGTGTTTGCGAACGGCGTGCACACGCGTCGTGCACAGTCCGTGTTCCATAGTGGACAATGGACACGCAGTCACGCACGCGACCACGTCAAAAAGAAAATCGTATAAAATATTTAAAATAAATGAAAAAAGTTAACGAAAAAACACAGAAAAAGAAAGACAAGACAGGTGTTTTCGATGAATCTAACATGGTTAAAATGGAGTTTGATGTTAAGATGAATATTAAATATCTAAATACTGAATCAAGCAAATTAAAAACTGTCCAGGGTGTTCACAAAAGCCTGAGTAGACCAAACTTTTTTTTGAAAGTGGAATATCCCTTTAATTTGTTTTGGTGCAAACCACCAGAACACTATGAGGCTTTTTCCTTCTTTTCCCCCCCCCCCCCCAAAAAAGTGGAAGCTGTTTTTGTTCCGGTGATGTCATCAACGTTGTCAGGTGACCTTCCGGGTACCCCGGAAATAATTGGTGACCCATAAGCTAACGAACAGCGCCATCCAGAGTAAAAAATATAAGAGACTGATCCAACTCATCGGTGGCAGCTTGGATAATTGGCAAGAACTCGTTCGACAGCATTAAATGAATCAATATACATTTTTTATCCTAAAAAACATTATTATACTAATATTTGATTATTCTGACCCATCTCTAGTTGCGTCATGACATGAACACATTTTGGGGTGTACCAAATGAGCTACTGTGGGCACAATTATAGGTGAAAATGAATCTCTGCTCCCATTTGTAGATCCAGTAAAGACACACAGGGTTCCTGAATACTTTTTGTTATCTCAAACGCCAAGCTTCCAAAGGAATAGATTAAATCGATTTGATGATTTTGTTCTGTCAATTTCGGCAAAAAACGTCAAGTAGGCTGGTTACCTTGCTCTTCGAGAAAGGTAAAAATAAATAACTACACAGACCAATCTTTAGAGATAGTTAGTTTGTGAATTAAGCTACACTAATTATAATGCAGCATTCAGAACCAAAGCTGCTTGTGCACATGTCCTAGTGTTGTGACAGTCTCGTCTGAGTTGTTGTTGTTTTACATGCAATAGCAATGCAAAATGTGTTTGACTTTCACTTTCATTTCACCAGGCAAGACAAATCCAGTTCTAGACAGTCTGGCCTTGCGGCCAGGCTGTAAAGAATAACAACAGTCATGTGCTGTTATGTCTTTGTCTGTGGCTGGTATTCCTGATTACCTTAGTTAATTTGGCAAGTACAAAAACATAATTTTAGAAGTGAAGAATGCTTCTAAGCAAAAACACAGAACTGACGGATCAAATTCTATGATACAAATTAATATCCTTTCTATATTTTTCAAGCTTACATTTTTAGCCTTGCATGTAAAGGTTGCTCTGTGTCATAGGGGTTGAATCCACAGAGAAGATGTGACGTGTCATCATTTCAATAGGACTCTTGTTGCTATTGTCTGTGAAATGGGAGGCCACAGTCTCATAACCTCATTTCCTCTAGACTCTGGGTGAGTGGATAGAATTGGGTCAAAAGCAGAAGGGACGGCACTGCCTGCTGAATTTAAGCCCCTGTCACCTATTTAATGAATGACAACGAGGCTGGCAAAGAAAAGAAAAGATCGGGAAACAATAGAGAATGCAGTAACTAATGTGGATGGTTTAAAAGTTTGGGTGAATGAGTAGTAAGCCGGACAAATGAGGCAGCAATAGCACAATAGACAAAATGGGGCTCAGGTCCACTGGGCTAGCTCTATGTGTGTATGTTGGTGTTTTCCTTACATTGCAGGTCAATAGGCGTGTGCAGACTTTCTTCCTGTCAAGGTCCAGGACGCCGCAGTGCTTGTCTAGGTCACACTCTCTCCCTGCACACAGAAAGGGCAGTTCAGTTTCAAAAACTCTCACTCAACTCATCGTTTCACCAACAACTCAACCTGCTTCTTCAGGCGCCTAATGAAGTCCTGGTAGAACTGTTACCGACTTGATTTAAGCTACAAGCTACAATTTTAACCCATAAAACGTAACATTTCACTGGTGACTCCTACAGGTTGGTCTGTTCAGCAGGGAGTGAAACTGGGAAGGAGGAGATAGATGTTCCTTTGTGCACGTTATGCCCTCAGAGAAACGTCTCACTGTCAAAGAGGCGGCTGGAGACACGCCGTTGCCTCTCCCCAGACCAAACAGTAGAGTTTGGCATTGACAGGGTATACAATTACAAACATTGCCAACAACTAAAGTAAGGAGAAAGGGGTGAAAAAAGTGGGAGAAAAAGAAAGACATCTAAACTAAGAAATCAATTTCACATGAAGGTCAGTGTAGAAAAGCCATTTAATTTGTCTTAAGTCTAAACAATTCAATTATCCCACTCACTGCTTCTGTTGTTCTTTAGTTGGTTCTGTTCCTTAACTCCTTTCATTGCATTCCCCAGTCTCTTACTTGTCAAAAGATCTGTGTAACATAATATTGAATTA
This sequence comes from Nannobrachium achirus, assembly GCF_963921795.1. Classification (NCBI taxonomy): domain Eukaryota; kingdom Metazoa; phylum Chordata; class Actinopteri; order Myctophiformes; family Myctophidae; genus Nannobrachium; species Nannobrachium achirus. The sequence goes on along the minus strand of NC_137815.1, from coordinate 59,263,102 downwards.
CTTTGGAACATCGATGCTTCCATCCCCAACTCCCACAGAATTCAAACTAAATTCCTCGATTCATTCCATCTAGTATACTCACTCGAGGCCACTTTGTTATATGGTCTGGGTACGCGGTGGTGGCTAGGGACTGCAGAGGGTGAAGGCGAGTCCTTCCTCTGGATTGAGGGTCTGTCGCTGGGTGAAGTTCGGCTGGGCAGAGTGCCCCCGTGGGGCCACGGTGGATCTCTGACGGAGGGAGGTGGAGAGCTCATCGGGGGCTCCAAGGGCGAGGGCTGCTTGAAGACGGATGCCTCCGAGTGGCTGCTGTGAGAGGGCTTCTCCTGCGGGGAGTGTCTGAATGACAGAATGGAGAACAGTTCTCTTCAATGTTCAGGTAAAAACAAGTCAAGTCTTCTATGGGAACAGTTTCTAAAAAATCAACTATGAACAGACACAAGCGAGGTCGGGAGTAAGGCATTGGGTATGTTCAATTTCATTGTTATATATAACGATTTTAACTCTGAAGACAATTAGGAAATGAAAAATAAAAAATAAAATAAAAACACTTGATAGTGTTCGTTTTTATAACTGGAATGACAGGAGTACCAATTTTGTACACTACCATACCAAATTAATTTGTCAACCATTCCAGCCAGAGTGAGAAGCCTGCAAATGTTAGTCCCTGTCCAGGCTTCTCTGCACCCTAACGTCAGAAGGTTTACCCTCTGCAACAGTGAACATTTCTCTGTGTATAATGTTCTTCACTTGCCTCTTCCCTCATGTCACTTTCTTACCAACATCTTCCTCTTTTTTAACCCTCCATTTTAACACCTGACATGTCAATGGCCCTCAAGAGCTCAAGTCTCACATAAGAACTCATTGCCTTGGAAATGCTCACAACCCATATAGATGCTATGGGTACATAATAAATACAGTATATAAAATATAAGTTGACAAGAGATGATGGAACTAATCAAACACAATGTCTAACTGTTGCCTTCGCTAACATACCAGGAGGGTATTTCCAGCCAGACATTTCGTTTTTATTTCAAAGCCATTCTACCAGGAAAACATCAAGTCACTTCTCCTTTTCTTTAAATTCTACAAACTAAATTCAAGGAACCAAAGTAACTTTTCACCCCACTTCTACTTTTGAAAATGGGGAAACTCGGACTAGACAAGGAACTGCTGAATTATGATTTCAGCTGCCTGCCAATGTCATTAGTTTGGCGTGTTCATGTTGTGATACAGTAACAAAAACAGTTGGACAGACTTAGAACACAAAACATTTGGTCCTTCATCTAAATACTTTTGTTTTACAACTCACTCCTGTCTGAATCGTTCATCTGCGTTCTACACCTTTTCTCCTTTCCTTTCATCCTGATCCCTTCTCTTACCGTATCCCATCCTTGGAGCTCTTGGGGTGTCTGTATTGGGGTGGTGTCGAAGGGGAAGGCGGAGCTGCCCGTGGTGGCCCACTCCCTTGACTCCGCCCTTCCCAGGAGGAAGCAGAGGCGGCATTGGTCCCATGGGAAGGGGAGTGGCTGTGGCGAGGTCTCTGCTGGGGTTGAGGGGCCGGTGTGGGAGAGCGCAGTCGCGTGTATAGTTTGGTCAATGGGCCGTGTCTCCTCTCGCAGTGCTTCTCAAAGGCCTGCGGCTTGACCACCTGGCCACAGTGGCTGCATACCACCAGGTAGAAGTCATCATGGCCCGGGTAATGGCCGAAGATGGACATGTCTAATGGAGAGGAGGGAGGGAAGTCTTAAGACAGTGGTAGCAAAAGGAAAGTTGGCAGTGCCATTATGTGCTCTTAGAATTTTCACTATTTCAGAAAGCAGGTGACTCACACAAAGTGACACACACTGACCAACAGAGACAGAGACCATACAGCTGCTGCAAACTGCTAGGCTGAGTGCCAAAGGGCACCCGAGCACCACAGCACCTCAGGCCACACAGTCTCTGCCAAGCGACGACTCACATTCACTCACTGTACCTGCAGAGGGCAGTTTACTGTTGGGTGCTTGTTCACATCACACCTACACGTGCAAATGTATCGACTACAGGAAGCATAAATAAAAAATGCTCTTTTAAAGGTTTCATTACAATTCCTGGGTAAAATGCCTCCAAGTCAGTGGATTGTATATACAGTAAACACTTACAACCATAAAGATGCATTGTGCATTATAACGAGGCATGAAAATAATGCATAAATACAGTATGTGCTGGTCGAGCACATTGTTATTTTGCCCTACTTTAAGCACCCCCTAAGACAACCCCCCACCCCCGATGCAGAACATTAAAAAATGTGTAAGTATGTCCTGTTAGAAACTAGTTTGTGTGGCCACAACGATGGTGATGCAAGACTGGTTAAGCTTGATCGACATAGTAATACAACATTGGAATTTCACAGATTCACACAAGTTTGGCCGTCATAGCTGGTATGTGGTTATGTGGACTTCTTTGCTGTTTGCTTTGGTAAATTGGTTAATTCAAACTCAACTTGTTTTCTACCACGCTGTGCGATCCAGTAGTGCAGAGTTGGCGTTAGCTAGTCGGCACTATGGTATCGCATAGATCTGCTATTTAGATTTTTTTTTCTAAGAAAAAAGTATCATGCATAAGGGTCTACACTAGTAACAGAGGGGGAGAGAGATTTCTTCCGTTTGGTCCGTAATTCTCGGTATGATTATGTACATCTCTCAACTGATAGTACTGGACTTGTCCACTTTTCCTCTGCAAAAAGAGTGGAAAGATGTTGTTCTTCAACGTCTGTAAATATCAACCATATCTCTATGATACAAACATGGGAAGCTCCGTGGAATGAACCTTTTTATGTAGACATTGTCCTTTTTAATAACACGGAAAATATGAAATCCTGTTGGTTGGTTATTGATTAATCACCACTGTCACCAGATTAGAAAGATGGGGGCTACTCCAGGTGAGTGTGATTCAAACTCGTTCTCCTGCTATACCACCAAAATGTGGAACGCCTTACCGAAGACATTAAAGGAGCGTAAATCCCAAACATCCTTTAAAATCGCCCTGAAAAACCACTAAAGGGCCGTTTATAGTTACGTATGTTTGATTTTGTGTACGTTTTTGGGTGAGAGTACGTACGGTAGATCCGTCAACATGCATAGTTCCTCTCTACGTTATTTATGTGCCGACCCGCTCTGCGCTCCAATTCTGCTCCCGTTGGGGCCGGGCGCCACATGTTGCGCCTCGCACGACTCGCAGCACAGAGCACACGAGAACAGAACAGAACAGAGCAAAGCAGAGCACAACAATTCTCAGCACGCTCTGATCAGTCTTTTTAGAAATACTTTGTGGTTAACGTTATATCACCGGAGCAGAATTGGAGCGGAGAGCGGGTCGGCACGCACATACCGTAGACAAACTAAGCATGACAACATAATTACTGCACGTCCTCTCTCACCCAAAACGTAAACAAAATCAAACATATGGAAGTATAAACGGCCCTTAACATTTTCGCCTATAATGACATGCCCAAAATAGGGACGCCAGCTTGAAAGCTGTTTAACACCTCTGAGACGAGGGTAGACCCATCTGTCTCATAGACTGTGGTGTGGCATCTTACCCTCCTTGCTGAGTGACATGGCTTCAGCAGCCTTCTTGCCATTCTTGTTGCAGTCTTCTACACCAGGCCCTGGAATACACATTACAATGCTCAATAGGACAAACACACACACACACACACACACACACACACGGGGGGGGGGGGGGGGGGGGGGGGCAGGGGGAGGTCACCTGTTGTGATCCAATGCTCTGAAAATACACTAGATAAGATCAAAGCCAATGAGCCATAAGTCTAAATCATTATCAACACATTCAAATGTTGATGTTGGTCTACTTCACCGTAATCATAGATCTTTTTTTTTTTTTTTTTTAAAGCATTTAGCCTGCATGCAAATAAAGGCCAAAGGAAGGATCAACAGCTCCTGAATCTGATTCATCTATTGGGGGAATACATTTGTCATAATATTAACTTCACCAGCAACTATGAGCGTTATTTGTTGTGGACATCGACTTGGATTTGATAGTTGGGGACAGAGTGGCACTTGGAGGGATGCCAGACAGTCAGACAATGATTGAGCGCACACATACTCTCTCCGAGCGGGGCAGGGCACACCACCAGACCACTTCTTGACACAAAAGTCACACAAAACGAGGATGCTTGTCACATTCTGCCATTAAGACATCTGTTGATTTGAGACACGGGCGCGACGATGCTCGGTGCGAACTCAAGTTCGATCGAGTGAAAAGAACACGGAGTAACGTTCTCTCACATCAAAGGCTGGGTTAGCATGTACATGGTGGCAACAGCATCAGACTCCTCCTCCGTCACCGGTGTCTCTATCCTCCTGCTGCTGCTAGCATTACGTTAGCCTAGCTCAGTGGTCCCCAATCTGTTTAGCCCGTGACCCAAAAGAGAAATTGGCTATTTTCCCGGGACACAAACTAGTGAAACATTTGTTTTCTAATTTAAGGAATTTCTTAGATTTTTTTCCTTTATTTATTAAATTACTGCTTTTTTGGGGGGATGTTTTCAAATAATAATTGAAAAAAGGGAGGAACGCAAAAAATGAAGGGACCCATAACAATGTGTCCGCGACCCACAAATGGGTTCCGAGCCAGAGTTTGGGGGGCGCCAGAAGTTGCTCGCTCGCCCAAGTCCCAACCATCATCCACCAGTGGTGTAAAGTACATTTACTCAAGTACTGTACTTACAATTTTGAGGTATTTACTGTACTGAGTATTTCCAATGTTCAATACTTTTACTTCTATTACACTTAATCTCAAAGGAAGATATTGTACTTTTACTACACTACAATTATTTTAAAACTTTAGTCACATTTGAAGATTTCAATTACATTATCACAATGCGCATTGTGAGCTCATATGGATCTATTTTCAAATATTTGTAGCCTAGATACATTTGAGAACTTGTGAAATGGGACACTCTGCAGCATAGTGGGTAGTACTTTCTACTTGTGGACAAGTACGTTTTGATACCAATACTTTTGTACTTGTAGTGTTTTACTCTAGTAAATGTAGAATTCCAGACATTTACTTGTAACAGAGAGTATGTCTGTCTACATTGCAGTACTGATACTTTTACTTGAGTACCTTTTCTACCACTGCCATCCACACACAACAACACAACAAGCCCCTTGCTTCCTTCCGCTGTGATGATGATGATGCCACCGCTGTCTCTGCCTCCTATCAGCCAACCTAACGAGACGCCGCTCCCACCTACTGGCAGCAGCTTGTTCCATGCCCGCACGAGTACACAAACACACATTGCGATGGTCAAACCGCTGACAATTAGCACTTCATCCTCCCTTTTTAGGACCCTGTCTGTATGCGCTAGGACCTGGGAGAGAGAGCAACACGTTACCCACCCAGCGCTAGGACCCGGCAGGGTCTTTGTTTGGGTAACATGGTTAGCGCTGCCTTCCGTTTCCACGAAAATAAACCCCGGCCGGTCGATCGATCGGCTCTCGTACCGGGCAATATCGACGACGCGGTGGTCCCTTACCGTCCGATGTTGTCACGCCGGCCCTCTCGGCCCAAGCGCTCCAGCTTTGGCCCACGAAATCATCGAGGCTAGGCACCCGCCGTTCCAGAGCAGCCATTACTTTTACTGCGCGTTCACGCACCGCCATCATCACTGCGCGGCAAGCGGCTTACGTCATATGTCGCGCTCCCGCCAGGGTAGGAAGTTCCTGCGTGCGCGTTCGCGGAACACCCACGCGCGCAGCCGGTTCATCAGATCATCACTTCGTTCACTGTCCCCTTTTCCACTGAAGAATGAACATTAATAACATACAAATGTATAGATGTGAGTCATTAGGCAAATGTATGCTTGAGACTCAGATAGGCAGCCAAGTGCTATGCATTTGATAACCCCTTCTCATTCTCTCAGTTCCTTGTCAAGTTCAAATCTTAAATTAAGTGTTAGGCCCCTGGAGTCTGAGAAAGTCAAAAATGTGTATTAACTGCATTAAGGTCCAGCATGTAGTGGGTAGGTGGGTAGGTAGATTGATAGATAAGCAGGAGAGGGAGTCAGCCGGGCTCTCAGTCTCACCTATCTACCACAGCTATAGAAGATCTACCACCGTGCATATTGGGGTTGGTTGCTAGGCCTACTACTACACTACTGTCTACTACTGACTGTGTGTGGCGACTGGCGAGTGAGTCTGGCCATACTGCAGAACACATAATCACCACCTGGTCCCTGTACACACCACCTTCAGTGTCTGGCCTCTTCCTACAACACTGAGTTGGACACTTGACGATGATACACGAAAGAAGAAGATTCAGAATTTTCCATATTCCATCCTGATTGGCCAAGATTGCCAGGCCTACTGACACATTTTTGGAACAAAATCATGCATGCAGTGTCCGATTGCAGTGAAAGGCCAAAGAAGACATGGCACCCTTTTCACATTGGCGTATTATAGCGCCACCAGGAGGCCACAATAACCTTCCTGACCTGGCGGAGACCTGTGCAAGGCCTAAAGGTCATAATGTGTAGTGTAATGTTCTAACATCATCCATTAAAGGATGTGAATTGGGCGCCCGCTGGCCTACTGGTCCAGGCACATACCACTTAGGCATTGCCATATAATGCATGGATGCCTGGTGGTGTCGCCAGTTCGATTCCCGATCTGGATGACCTTTGCCGCATGTCACTCCCCATCTCTCGCCCCATTTCCTGTCAGTCTATGGTCCTATCCAAAGGCAAAAGCCCCAAAACAAATCTTAAAAACTGTTTTCTTTCAAAACTGGCCTGAAAAAGCATCCGTCAGGAAGCTTCATTGACTGCTGCCGTTTTCCTTTTGAGCTGTGCTAAGCGCTTCTACGTCTGGTTGTGTGTGTATGTATGAGTGTCCGTGTGAGTGTCAAGGAGATATGCTTGTGTGTCGTGTTTGACCATGCGACGGTCGCACTGCTCCCTTCACACAGGTGCGATTTCTCTAAGTATTGTTGATGACCTGTAAGTAAGCCTTTCTGAGCCATTAGGCCCATAGGGCAAGAGCCTATCTGCTGTTTTCTTAGCTTGAGGCAACCGTACCAATGTTCCCCACTTTCTTACCACCTAAACCTACCCCCACTAAACTAATGCTGTGAGGTGGGGAACATAAGTTGGACCCCCAGCTTGAGTACACCCCCTGGACATGATGCTAGTATGTATGTTGATGCCGAGAGCCAAGCAGGGAGGCACTGGGTCCCATTTTTCAGAGTCTTTGGTATCAAACCCCAACCTCCCAGTCTCAGGGCAGACACTCTAACCACAAGGCCACTGAGTTGGTTGATGACCTGTATTAATGGGTTAATGTTCTATAATGCTCTGTTGATGAATTGAATGCATAGGACCACAATGGAAAAAACAAGTCCCCAGGACTTCTGTTATCCTTTTAGCCTAAATGCTTTCCTGTACCTCTGCTGTTTACAGGTTTGTTTTTACTGACAAATAATTGTTTTCAATTAATCCATTTTTTGTCATCTTGAACCTCAGCTTTCTCTTGTTTTTTTTGTTTTTTTTTTTAAGATTTGTTTTTGGGCTTTTTCTGCCTTTATTTGATAGGACAGTAGACTGACAGGAAACGGGGAGAGAGATGGGGAATGACATGTGGCAAAGGTCGTCCGGATCGGGAATCGAACCGGCGACGCCAGCAGGCATCAAAGCCCAGTATGTGGTATGCGCCTTGACCACCAGGCCAGCGGGCGCCCCTTCAGCTTTCTCTTGTGAGAAGCACTCTAGAAATAGGCCCAGAAGCATGGAATAGCATGTTAGTACATGAAGGCTTTTACTCTTTTCCTAATCCTTGTAAATAGTTAAGCCCCACAGGTCAACTCTGTTGTGAGGCATAAACAGACAAGGTAACAATATTGAAGCTGACTGTACATTGATCACGATCACTGTACAGTACACAGAGTACAGTGACAGTCCAAATCATTTGGGAGTGGATTGGCCATTATCATCATCAGATGCATTCACCTGCAAGAACAGTACAACCTAGTGGATAAACGATGAACTGTAGCATGTGTGTGGGGGGGTTCCAAAACGAAATCACACCTGGTCCTTGTTTTAGATGTCAATTACTTTAATCTGGTGGAATTATGTAGTCCCTTTTGAGCTCTAAAAAATAGACGGCACTAGCTAACGCTGCCCAATTCCATGAGCAGTCAGTGGTGTGCATTGAGAAAAGGAGGGGATAGAACCCAGTGGCTGCAGCTCTCTCTTTAATACATGTGAATACAGAACATTTAGATACTGACATTTTATTTTGCACAAACAAGGCATACAATAAGAAAAAGGAAAAGTCAAAATGTCAGTGATGGATTAGATGAAAACATCCCATATCTCACGGTGCTCTAAATAAGCAGACTTCCTTTAAAACTGTTAAGGCAACTAGGTATACAAACTTCAATCTAGACTCAAAAATATGCTAGGATAGTGACTCAAACAGCCCACAGAAGCCACGGCCATCAGATGAAGGAGCTGCATGAAGGAACAAACGAAAACGTCCCTCAAATCATAAGAATTTTACTAAGGCACAGGAACTCAATTCTATAATTTTTTATCACATTTAGTGCAAAGCAAATAACAATTCTCAAGTTTGCAATTAACAATCAGTGGATTTAACCCCTCCCCCTAGACAGCAAGTGAACAGTTACAACTTCCACACACAAAACCTTCAAATGTAAGGAAATGGCTATTGAGTACATGCAGAGCAGGTACATGGGCAAAAAATAAATACAGCAGGATAATTTTATTCTGGCACTTTGATTTTGTCACTTACACTATTTATAGCCGTCAACAACAAGCTTATATACCTAACCAGTGGTATGACAATATTAACAGCAAATTGAACACCTAAAACGATCAAAGAAGGAGAAGCTGCATAACAATGGGTTTCCAAAGAGAAACACAAACAGAAGCCCAACATTGGCTTTAAAAAAATATGTAATCAAAATCAACCAATTAATGTAGGTATATAAAAAAAACATCCAACTATAAATAATGACATTCCAAGTTGCCTTTTTAAATGTCAACAAAAAAGTGGAAGTTAGTGTTCAAGTGTCACATTTCTATGGAGCCTGAACTTCAGTAAATGGTTTGGTTTCACTTCATGACATGAACAACAGGTACTTGAGTAAACATATAGAGCCAACCTTCATGGTAACATCCTCAGTATTAATTTCTCCATATGTAACTCAGCGTACACATGGAACCAAATGGACCTATAAATTAACAGAGGATTTTAAATGTTATGCTATATAAACGCAACATTTCAACACACCCTTCCTGAAAACAAGACTGCACGTCACTGCAGAAATGTTTGTTTTAGTGTCATTTATACGTTTTCTTTTTGTTGTTGTTAAGAGTGAGGAAGGACATGAGCCATACTTTATATAAAAACATTTACCGATAACAATTAGTACATGTATCTGCCGTAATAGAAATGTGTTTCTAATTAACTCTTGAGAGCCTACATGGTAGCGTGATTTAGATGGTAGAAAGGGGGTTGCGTGACACAAACTGTTATGTGTGGGTTCAAGCAGTCATCACGACTTGATGTGCTTTTTAAATGACGGGGATTTAAAGCAATGCTTTAAAGTATGCCGACATGACAATTGCAGTGTCCATGTGTTTAAGAGTTCTGTCTCAGCCAGTGTTGGGATTGTAGCTTGAGGAGGGATTACAGTAAAATTAAAAATAAATGTTATCAATCATCAATTGTTAGGCATTTAAATAAAAGTACAACCCCTGGCTGATCATACAAACTTCTGAACTGTGCAGCAGTGACAGGATATTATGACCGCAGTGACAGCCATCTTTTGTAGTGTAAATATAATTCAATGTTTTAAGGCACTTGGAAAATCAGTGAGTTGACTATTATATAAAAAAAACAGGGACTGGTGTTAAGTAAAAGCAAAGTTTACTTCACATTACGCGTGTCTATGAAAAAAAAGAAAAAAGGGGCCCAGTGGGGGAATGGGGGCGGAATTTGTTTCCTTTTCTTCCTTTTGAGTAGGTTTGCATTAGAACCAGTTTTGGGTCCAACGCTTTGCTGTTGGTGCAGGCGGATGTGTAGGGGAAACCTCAGAGGTCCCAATTAGGGTCCAGGGGGTCCTCCTTCCTCCATGGTGGCTGGTGGGTTGGGGTCCTTGTGGAAGGAGGTCTCCTTGAAAATGAACCAGCAGTTACCTGACCACAGGATCAGGTTAAGAAACCCAAAGATCTGCACAGAGATGATGAATTAGGTTTCACTTGAGACAGAAAAAAAGAATCATCATTTTCTTTAAGCAAGTGATGTGAACATTATGCAGATCAGAACTAGTCAAAGCTATAACTCAGGCCCCGTTCAGACGACAATGGTCTGTAGGAAAACGGCAACATAAAAATATCAGATGTGCCTTCTGTTTAGATGACAACAGAACTTTGGCTTGTGCATCACAAGCGACACAATATTCCCACGATTTTCATACTTATTTTTTGTTTTTCAATCAGGAGAAGATATACTTTATCATCAACTTTTCTGTCCCAGCTACACAGTCTTGTGGGTTAGCACCAGTAAACTTAGGACGTTTGCGAGATTTGACCTCAGACGCCAGTGCCCCTTAGGAGACCATTTGTAGGATTTGTGTACCATTTCACCTCTAGTGGCTCCAATTGGGTTGGCAGATCTTCCTAAATTAACCATCTTTGCCACTACATCGGTGCAAACAAACAGCTGCGATAGGAATTAGAACAGAGGTGGTTCTACGCATGCAAGGCGCGTTATTATAGATTCCACCATGTTCTAGAGTAGACCTCCTTACCAGTGTCTAATTGGCTTCCTGGCAGGCATAGTTTTAGTGAGGTTAGGGTTGGTTAAGTTTTAGGTATACTTTTTGTGAGGTTAAGGTTAGGTTTAGGCATAGTTACAAAAACGCTACTATACTATCAATCACAGCGACTAGTACTGGCAGGTCTCCCTAGAAAAGCGGTGGTATCCATAAGCCCGCTGCAAACTACATTTTCGACCACTTTTGCGTCTGTCTGCACTCACGTAAAAGCAGAATAAAAGTTAGAACGCAACAGCGTTTTGTGCTGATCATTACCGTGTAAACGTGGCCTCAGTTCTTTCATGTCACCTGTTTATTATTGCACAATTTAAGAATTAATAATGTTATGACTACACTACACCCTTTATGGATTTTTCTTGATATATATTGAAGGGAGTACAAATCCTCCATTACCCTACACAAAGCACACACAAAAAAATTCTAAAATAAAGGAATCTGATTCAGATGACGAGGTGGCAACAACATGGCTGGAACTGTATCAGTGTAGTGTCTTAAATACCCAAGCCATAGGCTTAAAATATAGTCTGCCAAATTAGTGGGTAGAATTATCGGTGCACATCACCTACAGTATATGCTGGAATTAAGTATCTGTCTAGTCATTTAAAAAAAATGGATAATGCAAAGTTTCCACACTCTGCATGCTTACCACAGAAGCATTGAGGCGTCCCATCGATGGGTAGTCGCCTGCCACGCAGTTTAAACCCGTGCAGCCCTCCATTAAGTGAGCTGGGTCGACAGCCCGCTTGACGTCGGTCAGTCCCTTACCCCAGGCTGATGAAGAAACTAGCCACAGGAAGGCAAAGGCAGCCGTCACTACCAAGTCCTGGTTGGAAACATAAAAGGAACAGTGGGGATTTTAATCAGTAGACTATTAGTACCGTAATATACAAAAATCAGGCCGACATCTGCGTTGCAAAGTGTTGGAAAATCTATTGTGGTGTGTACCGTGTACACACACTGACAGGTTGTCATGTGTGGTCAGGTGTCGTTTGGCAACCGAGCCAGTTAGGTCGGTTGCAATGGTTTGATTTAGCACAAAATATAAAGACAAAAACTGTACAACAAATATAAAAAGAAAGGTGTCAGTATTGTCATGACTGAATGACGCCAACCTATTAAGTGTTTCTCATAGAAACATTTAAGTAATGTGTTCCAAAGTTGTAATTGAAAATGTAATCCTTCAATGTTTGCATTAATTAAACCTCTTTAACAGATCCAGAATGCCATAACCTGGATGGATGATACAAAGTAGCAATTTGTGGACAAAATAAAACAATCACAGTGAAACCTTTTCGGTTAAAGTCATCAAAACCGTGCGCATGTGAGTTTGTTAATGCAATGGTATATGGGAAACGGCAATACATTCCTACGTACTGTGAATTTAACTTCTTTCTCTTTGACAGAAATCCATCAGGACTTTTATGGCCAATAGTCCCTACTTTTAATACCACTTTGAATCAGGCCTGCTGCAGTGCACTCACAATGGTGGGGCCGCGACTGGTCTGGCGGTAAACATTCTGGTAGCCCAGGTAGAGGATCAGTGTCACCGTGCAGTAGAGGAAGCCGAACACCCCCACACACACAAAGAACTCTGCTGAGGAGGAGAAGTCGCCCTGGAGGTAGGTTTTATTACCATGGGTGCCATCACACAATTCAACCTGGTAGGGATATGCGGACAACCTGGAGGCAGAGAGAGAACACCATGAGATGTCCCATAGAGACCTTGTGCTTGTTTCCATGCTTTCACACACTCTGGTTTCCATGCTTTCACACACTGTTTCATGTCAGAGACGAGATGAAGAGTCAGAAGTGTCTCACCTGGGATACTTTTCTATCCAAATGGAGGCAAAGAGAGAGAATATATACATTCATTGAAAGATTTTTAAGAAGACCTTTTTTATTTCACTTTCTGATGGTAGATCAACTCCATTAAAATCTTTGCATAAAGTCGCATTATGGTTTGCTGAGGAGTGTCAAGGCTTGGGTGAATATATTCACCCAACCCCTGATAAGTGGATACCGAATCAGAAACCTCATCACACAATTTGCAAATGCAACCACCATACAGTATGTGTAACAGAAGCTCTGAAAAGGTGCAAGACAGTAACGCAGACTACAGTAAGTATAATACCGTACTTTACCTGAATGGGTAACCAAACACAGCCTTGGTAGTCATCACTACATCGTTAGGAGGACATTTGACTATTAAGTGCGTTGCCCCGGAGTAGCCTCCTGTGGTGGCAAAGGCGAAGATTGTGAACACCTGTAAAAAAAGATATATGGAGTGAAGACAAGAGGAGCAGATACAATTAGGGCAAACAAAGTCATAGGAGTGGATGGGATAGAAGAGAAGGGCTCAAGGGCAGACAAATTTGATCAAACTTAATTTAAAATACAGTATTATTCTTTTTAGCTGTTCTGATTTCAAACACATTTTAGAAGATAAATCTCCATTGTTTATTAAAAGGCTGTTCTCAATTTAATTTTCTTTGAAGCAAACTCTGTCAAGTAGTGGTATAAATCACCAGTCTGAAGGAGTAGTTCTCCCCCAAAATGAGAGACTTACAGTTTACAGTTACGGTTTAGGCATTTAGCAGACGCTTTTAATCCGAAGCGATTTGAGTTCAATGATATTTTTTTGTATTTGTCGCATTCCTAAGACAATAATTTGATTACAATTATTATAGTAAATTTACCCCCATTGATTCCAGATGGGGACCCAAATGCATTTGGGTCCCCATCCAGAATCAATGGGGTAAATTGACACATTTGGGTCCCTATCCGGAATCAATGGGGGTAAATTGACTATAATAATTGTTTTCCATTAGGAATGTGACAAATACAAACAAATATTACTGAACTCAAGTCTTCATGGTGTGACTAATCAATAGAAAAAAATCGAACCTCTGTTCGAAGTGGAGCTGTGTGTGTGTGTGTGTGTGTGTGTGTGTGTGTGTGTGTGTGTGTGTGTGTGTGCAACAGCGCCCCTCCCTTAACATGTGTGGTCAGAAAAGGTTACTGCAGGCTACAGACAGACAGACACGCAGACAGACAGACAGACAGACAGACAGACAGACAGACCCACACACACGGCCACGTATAGGGAGCTTGTGTTCCACACAGCTCCAAAAAGCCATGTTGGGGGTGAACTACTCCTTTAACAACTTGCTAGTTGCAATGGAAGTGGGAATGGAACATGCCTAAAGGACAAATGGCTGTCATACATTGTATTATACCATGGCTCTTAAGTCTAATAGGCACACTGCTTTGTATCGTGTCAACAGCCCTAGCCATGAAATAATCAAGACATACCATGGCCTCTCGTGTATAATTGCTCACAAGTAACCAGTGCAGCCAAACTCAAAATACCTGCAATGAGCTCACTGGAAACATCTTCCCCATTCCAAAAATAACATGGCCAGTGGTTACTCAGGTCAGTAAACAGAAGCACTGAGTACTAGCCAATGTGGTTTACCTACAGGAGGAAGGGCTTGTGTATGAAGTGGTCTGGATACAACTGATATTGCACATTTAGAGGCAGTCAGAGTGTGGCATAGTGGTGACTCGGCAAAAAGACAGTCAGAACCTACATCCTTTGGGCCAAGTTCAACAGGAAATGGGCTGCTCAGCTGTACTGTGGCTAACTAGTTAGTCGTGTCTAGCACTGGGAACACCTGAATACACAGAACGTCAATCAACGCTAGGATCTAGAAACCCCTTACTGATTAGGAAAGGCAAACTAACAGATCCCTACGACTGCTACCACTATCTTATTATTTATTTTACTTGTAGTAGTCCAACTTTCCCACACTTTCTCTCTGTATCACTTTTCTCTATACGGTTGCACCATCCAACATCCTCTTTCCACACAGGAAACTCTCCCTCCCTAACATGGTGCAAAGAGAGCACACACAGCAAATCCTAACAGATATGGGACTGATGACGGACATAACGTTCAGTTAAACTGAACCCTACTGTACTTCTTTAAGAGCTAGTGTGGGTCTGGTCTCTGATGCAGCATGTGGCAGGTTCCTTGTTTCGTAACATTTGAGCTAGTATGGGTCTGATATCTGATCCATCATGTGGCAAGTTCCTTGTTTTGCGACATTTAATGGAATTACGCAAGACATGGAACAGTTGAAAGGTAAAAATACATTATACCCACTTTAAATCGAAAGATGTACACCATGAATTGAGCAGCCTACGATTAGACGGACATTGAAAGCAATGCTGAAACAGTGACAAAGAACAAGGGGCAGCGCACTGACAAGCGCAGACTCACTGGGATTTGATACAGTGCCTTTCTGTCAGTATGCTGGTGCCAGATTCAAGTGAAGGTGTCAAGGTGATGATGCGACAGCTCTTAAACCCATCTGCTTCCTTCCCCTCACACCTCTTGTACCACTTGTGTTTCCTCTCATCTCCCTATCTTTGCTGTGGTGGTAGAATTAGACTTGGAATGTGCCCACTACTCAATCATGGTTCATTTTGAATGTGACAGAGCATCAGTCACTTGCATGAAAATGAAAATAGACCACCAAGTCAATACAGTACAGCAGTGGTTCTCAAACATTTTCATGCCAAGGACCCCCAGATTGACATTAGCCCGTGGAACACCCATTTGAAAAGATATGCCAGGTTAGATCCAATTTTTACAGCTCTAGCAGTGATTCTCAACCATTTTAATTTCAAGGAACCCCAGCTTGACATCTTAGGCTTTAACTCAAAGAGTGTATAAATGGAAACAAATAGACCTGTTAGGGTCCATTTGGTTCCATTTGTACACTCATACCCAGTTACATACCCATAAGGGTCAATTTGGTACCTATACAGAATACAGGGGTTGTTGACACTAAGGTCTCAGAGGCACAGTACAGGTCATGTTCTACTTGCCCAAAGTTCATGCCCACTTGCCAGAAAAGTAAATTGTCCATTATAAAATGATAGGTCAAATAAGAGTACTGCTTACCTATAATGTGCTGTTTTCACTGTTGCTACACTTAAAAATGTAAAATAGGTGTGAACCCATAGTCATAATAATATTCAATCATAGGTAGGTATTTTGGATACAAAGATTAGGTATGACATTTATCGCACAGCCCCAGAAAGTAAAACAAAATAAGTGTTAAATTGAACGGTAATTCAAATTTTACATTTCACAGAGCAGAAGACAGATAGACAGATATCTTGTGTTGTGTTTATAGATGGTTGCCTCCTCGCTGAAATCTGAAACAAGCATTTGCCCTTGCAAATGGCCCTACTCCCTATACAAAGATCTACCAATCTGGTCCGAGGGTCATTTGTACGACAATAGGGCCGTACATTGATATGGAGCAAACCCAAAAAATAGTAGTCACAGTGGATTAACAAATAGCCAAGTCTTCCGATTCTGAATCTGTACCAACAAGCAAGCAATGTATGTTCTATCAAACAGACCCCCTGAGTAGATCCTTCCTCCAATGAAAAGCATCTGATCAAGGCGTGCAATGTGTGCTACTTTGTTACTTCCTCTCAAGAATAATGTCCTTTGTCTTACACACCCACATCTGCTGAAGCGCATTCCCACATGATCAGGATCCACATAATTTCCATAATCGTTCAACGTGTGTAGCACAAAAAGACAGGCGGGCGGTGAGGTGAACAGCCTACACAAAATGCAGTATCAAACAGATAAGTCATGCAGAACCATGTTAAAGAGAGTGGTTTATTAAACAGCTCTCTTTAACATGGTTCCACATGATGTTTTTTTCTTTTTCAGACTAGGACTGCAAAAAACACCACAATGCCAAAGGTAACATACATTTACATGTGCACAGACACAGACAAACAAATTAAATAGTGCATGTATTTAGTAAGCCGCTAGTCAACTCAACATTTCAGGGAATGGGTTTCATCTTTCAGGTGTCGGGAGCTCTACATCATTTCTCAGTTTTCATCCGAGCCAACATTCACATCCCATCCCACCCTAGCCAGCCTCTGAGACCACCCCAAATAAACACTCATGCCAGGATGGTGTTTCCCCTGGCCCGACCTCTAGTCCCAAGTACACACCCTGCTTCCCAGTGACTAGCTGAGGCATTCCACTAATACCTAGGCTACTCTATTCAGAGAGCACCAGCTAATGTAATGTAGTCAAATATCTCTTAGAAATCACAAATGAGGGGGGGAAACAACCTCCACCTGTCAAACTGAAACGCCACAGTGACTGGATAGTGTCCATGCTTTCAGCCTGTTGCAAGCAGTTCCATGTTTGACATTTAATAATATAAATTATTGTAAACATCTTCTTTCAGGGAGTTTAAAGTGTCAAGTGAGTGAGTACCATATGTGAGTGTGTGTACTGTGGGGTGCAGACTGCAGAGGCCTGGGTTTTTATTAGCGATGAGATCAACTCAGACCATAATTCCTGTCTGATTTCATCCAGCACAATCTATGATGCTTTAATGCTGTGTGTATTAAGTGACCACGGCCTTAACTCCCTCCTCAAGGCAGATGTCCAGAGAATGCCGAGCTGAGCAGTCAGCAGAATTTACAGCAAGGTTTCGTGGAAATAGCCGCTGAACTCCCGCTCGACCCCTGCCTGCATGTCGGTAGCGCAACTAAACAGTGAGTCTGACATGTGATAACAAAACGTGGAAATCTAATGAAAATGAGTCATCGCCACGTAGAATTGTGAGCTACTCCTTTTGCTCTGTCAGCTTTGTAGTTTGTACAGGGCTGGAGAGAAATTTCCTGCAATACATTTCCACGATCAAAGCAGGAAGAAAGCAAGCTGGTGTGCCTGACTTACTACTCAAACTCCACAACATAAAGATAAGGTCTATGATAATTACCCACTGAGCCGTTCCAAATGTACACACCTTAAATACACAGACAGCACTGCCTGCATCACCTGACACGAAACGGATCGCTGAATGTAGAACATTTACCAACATTACATAGACATCACAGAAATGTGGTTGTTTGGGTGCCAGAACTATACTATTTGTTTGTTTATCCTCATCTATCTACCTTATACACACATATACACACACACACACACACAGATGGTCACTGCAGAAATACATGCAGCTTGTTACCAGGCTATTTGTGTTACAGCAGCTGCCATTCCTCAAAATGGCCAGACAGACCTGAGTGCCAAATGTAGTACAGCGTCACACATATTCTAATACAGATGCCAGGTGCTTGAATTCTACAAAAAGCAATGAAAGCATAATCATCCAATAATTATTTAAAACAAATCCTGGTGTGGTCAAGGCGTATCATCAGCAGGTGGTTGTTGTTGTTTGCCATTTAAAAAAAATATTAGTTCTCTATGGAAAACTAATATTTGGGAGTTCTCCATAGATCAATTCAACCAAGAGGATTAGCATTTTACACGTTTGGGCTGCGTAGTAACAAAACACAAAATACTACCTAATTCTATTTCAGAAAATACAGGTTGTGCAAATAAATTTGTGTTACTTTATTGTGTGTACCAGCCCATACAGTACGTAATGTAGGCCTATATCTAATGTACAGTAGATACCATTTAACTCGAGGAACCGGGTTAAGGTTGTCTAGGTTTGTAATTAACAACACGAGCTTAAAAGTGAAAGGTTTAAAAATTCAACAGAGCAATCAGTTGAATCTTGTAGTTAAGTTCATGCAGGATAAACATTGTCCTTCATGTATTGGTTTCTAGAAACTTAAACCACGTTACTGGACTGGAGATGAGAGGGAAATAATATACTAACAGATCAAAGTTAATGTAAAATTTAAACGATTAAAACACAGACAATGCCTTACCCATTCTAAGAGACGAATAAATCCCAGCGGTTCTTTTACAGGTCCCAGATCGAGAGAAAATCCTCCCACCAGTTTCTGAGGACGAAAACCAGAGAGCTTGATTCAGGACAGAATGGAGAATTTATCGAAAAAAACTAAACCTAATAAAACACTTTGCTGACAGCCACATTGCTACCTAGTTGTCACCTTGCAGCTAACTGGCCCTGCCCTTAGTTAGCTAGACTGCTATAGTGCTAGCGACGAGCTAACGTTAGCTGGGATGTTAAACTGCACACTTTACCTGGACGAGATCCATTGTAACTTGCAGTAACTAAACAGAACGTTAATCGCACAACACTTCGTGCGACTTTTAAAGGAATTGAACGAAACGTTTCTCGGTTCGACGGTTTCCTCGTCGTCCCTACACTACAAGCAGTAGCAGAGGCAGTGCTGCTGCTGTTACTACTACTGCTGTCAAACTTTGTCAACTTCGCTGTGTCGCGTCACGGCCACGGCCGTCATGTGACACCATGCAGTAGTGGAAAAAGTTAATATATTTTTTAGGTAAAAGTATCATCAATACTGCAACGTAGAAATACTCTTTTAAAAGTAAAGGCCTGCTGCATTGTAGAAATACTCTTTTAAAAGTAGATCTGGAATTCAAAATGTACTTGAGTAAAAGTACAAAAGTATTGGTATCAAAATGTACTTAAAGTACCAAAAGTAGAAAGTACTTATGCAGGATGACCCATTTCACAACTTTTTAAATTTATAAAAGTATTTTGAAAATAGCAGATCTACAAGCACACAATGAGTAGCATCGCAAAGCATTGTGAGCTTGTAGATCAGCTATTTTCAAATGGCCAAAATATATCTAGGGCTGAAGTAGATAATGTAACTAGTAACTAAAGTGTTCAAATAATTGTAGTGGAGTAAAAGTGCAATAGGCCTATATTGCCTCTGAGATGTAGTGGAGTAGAAGTAAAAGTATTGGAAATACTCCTCAGAATGGTACTTAAGTACAGTACTTATGTAAATGTGTCCTACTTAGTTACTTTACAACACTGTTTGGATCAAGACTATCATCATAGCATAAGCTATATTGTATTCTATCGAATCTGACTTTTGCTTTTGTTGCGACTGCCAGGTCGCAAGTTAGGCCTACTATGAAAAGCTCCACGGTCCCTCCGTCTGTCCGTCACATCACACTGTTGGCCCTACGCTTATCTTCGGCACCATTGCCCCTATCCATGCCAAAATTTGCACACGTCACACACACTCCTTTGCTGGCAAACCACAACCTCCGCCCCTGATTTCTCTCATGCCCCTCTTCTAGCGACACCATGAGGTTGGTTTTTTTATGCAACTTGATGGTCGCTTATCTCCCGATTAGGGAGTCTTACTGGTATACATACAAAAGTCAGGAAACAAATACATGAGCTGATAAACAATCTTTCTGGGGTTCTCTATTTCTGAATTTGTAACCCTTTTCAAAAAAGTGTAGTTTTAACCCAAAAATATCACTTCTGTTACATAGTACAGCAACACACAGTACAGTATACTACGTAGTAGGCCTACCTTTAATTCAAGATTCAAGATATTTATTTTGTCAGAACTGTCACTCACTCAAGTAAATTAACTCAGTGATTGAACAAATCAAACTAATATTGGACCCATAAGGATCAAATGCATTAAGAGAATTTCAAGCAAAGAGTAAGGTAACCGGAAACGCTCGCTCCAAAATACAATTTCCCTGGCCCATTGCTTTTGCGGAAAGCTTGCCCCCAGCAAGGCGGACCACTCTGCTTGCTCAGTGAGAACAGAATACAGCCACCCGTAAGGAAGGAAAAAACTACGGAGGTCAGAGGTGCACCATTTGCAACGTTCGGCATGGCGACTCACTCGCCTAACGGCTTGCTCGGCGGTGCCTCCTGTGGCTCAAGTCCGCTTCGGCACAGTTCGAGTTACTTCCCAATAGGGACAGAATCGCAAATCATTGCCCCATTAGTCTCGGTCGGCCTACCTCCGAGGCGTCAAACGTGGCCGTCTGGCCGACCTGGTGGGTCAGACAGAGTCCGTCGAATTTGTGGGTACGACTGTTTCAAGGTCACCGGATTGGATTTGACTGGGGCAAGAGGACTTTGGTGGCCAGAAATATGTGGGTCTGACCAATGACCATTCCGAGGTCGCCGGATTTGACCCGGGACAGGTGTATTTTTGGGGCGAGCGTTCTTGTATTCGATGGCTATACATGGCCACCTTAGAAAAGACCCCTGTCTGATCTCCAGGTAGGAGATCAGTCTCATGTAATGGACCTACATATTTGGGCTGACATACACTCCTTGTTTGGGCAACTCCAATTAGGCTGGCAGGGCTCCATATTTAGGCATATCTGTCATCACAGTGACATCATGATGATGAGCGCGCATCATTATGATGTCAAGACAGCTTAAAACCGAACACGCAAAGTGCAGAATTGTCACTGGATAAAAGGGAAGCTTGACTTGGTGTTCCACTGGTTGTCACAGTACGTAACGGGTACACTACAGTTTCACAGTCAACCAAGTAAAGTAAATCTTTCCTATAGATCCTCTGTAGGTAAGATTAAAAATGAAAGATATTAAAACAGAACCTGTGGACGATTTTGTTGAATTCCAAGAAAATCCTCTGACTCAACAACAAATTACCAAGGATACGATCTCTGGCTCTGTATATGGAGAATCAGAAGCAGGAGAATCATTTCAACCTGACACCTCAATGAGTGAACAGAATGAGACTGGTGGTCTTGGCCCCTCGTCTGTTGAGGTGAGCCCATCAATGGAGGAACATGATGGCTTGGAAGAAGGATCCAAGCAAGGAGGGATGGCTCGACTAATGGAGCACATCCGTACGCACACAGGACACAAACCCTATCGCTGTAAGCTATGCCCCTTTAACTCTGCTTATAAGCACAAAATGGATACTCACATGCGTACACACACTGGAGAGAAACCCTTCAAGTGTGACAGGTGCTCCTTCCGATGCAGTGACAGCAGTAATCTCTGTCACCACCGCCGCCGCCATAGGCTTCAATCTATTGTGGAGAAGAGGATGGAGTCCCAGTCTCTCAACAACTTCAGCCCTATGCTGACTGTGGTGCCACAGTCAGATTGCCTGAATGACGTCTCTCCTCGTGAGCTGAACATGGCCATGGCCCTCAACACACAACAGCAACAGCAACGGCAAAAATGCTACAACTGTGATATTGAATTCTCAGATAACATTCTCTATACGATTCATATGGGCTGCCATAACTATGAACACCCATTCCAGTGCAACATCTGTGGTTGGATATGCAGAGACAAGTATGACTTTGCATGCCACTTTGCTAGTGGACAACATACAAGGTGACTCCCCATAAGCATAGACTGATACAATGTGTTACAATGCCTTATTTCAGTTTTACTTTAGATTGGTTGCTCACAGATTAGATTAGACTGAGCACACAAAGAATCCTTGAACTCTATTGTCTGACTGATATGCCCATATATAGGCATATATGGAGATCGTTCGGGTTGTCCAGAGCCACAGAACTGCTTCAGCTGAGGGAGTGCGAGGCCCACGCACCGTTGAGTCGTGCAGGCCTGCGATGGATATCCAGTTGTCCAGAAATGCTGATCCAACCAATATGCCCATATATGAGCATATACTGATTACATGATGGTCTCCATACATGGGCATGAAAGGGACAAAGACTGACAGATACAGAGATCTCCATATATGGGCATAAAAGGGTGACAGATATGTACAACCGGCACTCTGACAAGGCCCCTCCCTGTCCACTATGACTCAGATATATCGGTCGGATCGTGTGTGCAGCGGTAGAGCAGAGTGAACATGAACGTTGTTGAGCTGTAAATAAATATACGGTAATCACCTCACACATAACACTTTGTAAAAACGTATACCCCCAAAAAAACGTCATAATCTCTAATGTGAAATAATCTTTAATTCATTGTTATAGTCCCCATAATTACTAGAAAAAAGAGAAGGCGGATCCGAGCACTCAAAAAATAAAAAGGAGGGGAACGGACGTAAAAGCAGTGTACTTTATTTCAAGACATAATAAAAGCCGACATGTTTCGACCCTCTCGGGGTCTTCATCAGGGCATATACTAGTTGGCACTTGGCAGTATTAAACAGTGGAAATGGACCGGTAGGCAACTAAGTACATCTACTCCGGTATTTTTAAGTACAATTTTGACTTTACTTAGGTGTTTCCATTCTTCAATACTTCATGCTACTACATCTCTAAGGCAAATTAGTGTTATTTTATTCCACTACCAATATGAAGGTGTAATGATGGGGAATGGGGAACTACAGCATTTCTCTTCCTGGAAAGTTGGCATGCTGAAATAGAAGCCATTGTTCTTGTATTAATGAAAAGATAAATGGCAAAAACCAGTAAATCTTGTTTCAAATCAGCCACTTACCCGGCCTTGTGGCATGGGAACCTGGGTGTTGTTGGTATGTGTGCTCTATGTCAAAAGAAAATATGTAAATTGTTATTATTAAGTGTGCCTGCCATGCAATGCAATGGCAAAACACTTATTGTAATCCGCCATACTTAATTAATTAATTAGGGTAGTTAATTAATAATAATTATCCCACAAATTTCGGCACGTAATAACTGCCGCACAATTTACGCCACCGCCGCAATATATACATCAAAACGTGCGGCTCGGCCGGAATGGTGTGCTATTACTTTTCTTTCCGATCCGCGTTACTATTGCAACGTAATTCGCAAAAAACGATGCCCAAAAACCCTATTGTCTTAGAATGGTGGAGATTTTGGCACGTAATAACTGCCGCACGATTTACGTCACCCCCGCAATATATACATCAAAACGTGCGGCTCGGCCCGGGAATGGGGTGCTATTACTTTTCTTGCCAATCCGCGTTACCATGGCAACGTAATTCGCCAAAAACTATGCCCAAAAACCCCATTGACTTTGAATGGGGGTTCTCTGAAAAAAAAAGAGAAACTTTGGCGCCACATTACTCTGGCATAGTTTTGCCTAGCAACATGATTTAAACTTTAAAATGCTCACACGACTTTGGACTTTTTCCGGCCAATAGGGACGAGCTGTAATTGATTAAGCCCCGCCCCCTCTGTATTCCTATTGGCTGGGATTTAAACGGCCATAACTCCAGTTCACAGCATGGTACCGCCTTGAAACTTGGTGTCTGTACTTAAATGGCCAATAGGGACTTATAACTCAAGCCCCACCCCTCTTAAGCCCCGCCCCTGTCGTCCTATTGGCTGGGCTTTAAACATCCATAACTCCAGTTCCCAACATGTTACTGTTCTCAAACTCGATTGGTGGTCCGACAGACCTAATGGCTAACCGCTAATGGCTAACCGCTACTTCAGCAAATGCTAATAATGCTAATGCTAACACAAAAATGCTAAAGCTAATGTTAAAAAAATGTAATGCTAATGCTACAAATGTTAATATTAAAAATGTTAATGCATACACTTAGCGAGCTGCAGGCACACTTAAAATTCCGTAGGAATTTTCTTTTCTAGTTGTTATTTTTGTAATTGTGTTGTTGTTGTTTTTCTTTATATCGTTTTGTGGTTTTGTTACGGGATTGTTTTTGTTTTTGTTTTATGTTTGTTAAAAAAAATATGTTTGAATGTTCTCTGTAAAAAGGAAAAAAAACTCAATAAATATATTGTTAAAAAAAAATCTTGTTTCAAATGACTAAACCTAGCCACCGATTATGTCACTGGTAGGCAGGTTTCTGAGCTGTCCACAGAGTGAGTAGAGATACATGGTGCCATCTTATAGGCTAATGAACATTAGTGAGGACCAATAATATGAAGATAGGTTGAAAATGTGTGAAGTGGTCAGGGTACCCAAGGGCACGTACCTTTTTGGCGAAGCCCGAACTGGCGAACAGGGGAAATGTCCCCTACCGTAGCGATCTGGCGAAAGAAAAAGGGAAAAAAAAACCTTCTGCATATTTTTCGTCTTTTTCGTTTAATCCTTCTGGACAGGGCGTTTATCGTGCGCTTGCCCACGGCCTGGGCATAAATATAACGATTGCATTCACCACGGCTTCGTAACTCGCGCGGCGCTCCGCCGGCCGCGCGGCCCTGGCCCGCTCTTCGCGGCCACTCGCGCCTGCGGCGCTCGGGGGCGAAGAGCAGGACCAAGGTCCGCTGGCCTTCGTGCCGCTTGCAGTGTCGTGGACAATCGAGCGGCTCCGCCTGGAGCTGCGGCGTCATTTACAATAACGCCACGGGCAACAGGCGAGACCAATGCGCAAGCACTCAATAACTACGAAAAATGCCTTAAAACAGAGCCATGTTTAAGACAATAAAACGATTCGCCAGATCGCTACGGTAGGGGACATTTCCCCTGTTCGCCAGTTCGGGCTTCGCCAGATCAGGACTTTCCCGTACCCAAAGTTTTCTTATTGATTTGGACCCCATGGTACTTGCTCTGCTGGGGCACAAGTGGCCATACATGGCCTACTTGTGCACATGGAGCAAGTTGGCACCTCAACAGAGTGCATATTCTAGTTTCATTTAATTTCACCATTATTACAGTAAGTATGAGTCTGGACAGAAATCAACATCATAATCTGTGGCTGGTTGGCAGAGCCACACAACGACAATACAATATTTCTACTTAATTATGTCTATTTTATAAATACTAGAGGTCACATCTAGCGTTAGGGCCGCTACGTGGCACTCACACCTACGTTGCACCGCAGTTACAATCAGTATGTCTGAGTCATAGTGATCCGGTGGGTATTATCTAATGGTGTTGCTGAGAACCTGGTGACACATTTTCAGCAACCACAGAATATACTGTATGAGTAACTAATTACTTTGGTTTAAAATACACTAGAGTTCACTTTTAGCAAGGAGCCACCTGATCAATTATTGAAGTGATTTTGCAGGCACCAGTGCAATCTGCATTATGTGGTAACCAGCAGAACTTAGTTCTATGTTGTGGCACACGTGCATATCTCCTTGTATGGGCCGTTCTGTCCGTGACGTCAGTTATCTCCATACATGGAGTTCCGTGCTCATACGGACACTCACTTGGACACTCATACGGACAAATTATACAGACACTCAGACAGACATAGGGACCTACAAACAAAGCCAGACGTAGGAGCCTCAGTGCTTGACTGTCTTTGTAGGCATGTGTCTGTTTGCAGTATGTGTAGGTACAGTAGGCCTATATCTGTAGGCTATATGCAGTATGCAACAGCTGGATGACCAAGTGGTGCTGTTGAACAGCCTTGACATTAATGGACAACACAAAATGCATATACCTGTGTATATAGCTTAATGGTAAATGGTGCATTTATATAGCGCTTTTATCCAAGGCGCTTACATAGTTGCTCACCGGGAGCAACTAGGGTTCAGTCATTGAGTCTTTGCTCAATGACTCTTCGAAACTAACTCAGAGGGAGCCCGGATTCGAACTGGGAACCCTTCGTGCTCTAATGAGCTATGCAGTTAATAAAATGAATTGCTCAAAGGCACCACTCACTTCACACTGGGTGTGATTTTCATTCATCTGATTGCTGATCCAGTTCTGATTGCTGATCCAGTTGCACCGCTGTCCGCTGATACTTTTAATACCACTTTTTTTCTTTCTGAGCAACTGGTTATTTTGTTTTCTTTGTCCACAAATAATGGTAGAAAACTCAGTAGCATCAACAGGTGTAATTAGCCTATAGAGGAGGGAAAGGTGGGGTGGGGGGTCAGACTACAAGGCGATCAAGGAGTTAATTGTATTTTGAGGCCATCCACATCTGACCCCTGGTGTCTAATAATGGAACAGCATGAAGTTAAGCCTGAAGGGAAATCCATTTACAGGTATGAGGTACAGAAATAATTTAACAACCATTTGATTCATGTCAAATAGATCATTAAAGGCGCTGTAAGCAGGCCTGGAATTTCGTCATTTTAGGGGCAAGGCCACTGGGCTTTGGCGTTGTCAATTTTTTGAGGGCACAAAGGCCAAACGCCAGGGCAGGAAGGCCATCATATCAAATAAAACAAGATTTTAGTCCATTGAAAGAATTTGTTGAATTTAAGGGCCTAATCTGGTTGTCATCAAATAGATAAATGATTCTATTTACCAATCAAAGTCACTGGATCGGTTTAAAGATGGGGACCCTGAGAAGTTAAGATTGCAGAATCTCCAAAAAAAAAAATATGGAAAAACAATGGTGTCTACATGACAAGAAAGAGACACCAGTGTCTACTGTCAACATATTGACAAGAAAGACAGAGGAGAAAGTGGTACAGTCATCAGGGGCATTAAGGCCACTGTGGCCTCAGGTCATGCCATTGGTTTGGGGGGCACAAGGCCAAACAGAGGGGCAACAGAGGCCATGGCCTTCATGGCCTCCATGAAATTCCTGCCCTGGCTGTAAGTGATATTTCTTTGTTACAAAAAACTAAATGTAAGTTTATTATTAAAACATTAAAGCTCTATGCTCTATAATTGTGAGTGTGCTCAGTAACAGAACAGAAAATACAATTTCAGGTGGGTTACAAATGTCATTCAATCAGGACTGATTGATTGAAGACTTTATTTGAAGTTTTCATGGAAAAGACAAATGTCAACTAAAAGGATCGACAACTCAAAAAAGCTTTGGGCTTGTTTAAATTGGGGTCCTTTTTTAACTCATATAACATTGAATGACAGACAAATAAAACACAGTAGACTACTACGCAGAAAAAATAAGAAAAACTGTCGTAAAACATGATGCAAAAATAAATGTTAGGTCAGGGGGAGGTAACGGTTATAGGCGAAGTTTTCTGTTACCAGTTTCGAGTAGCAGCTGCCTATAAGTGGAGTGGTTTTAAAGGAAGGTAGAGGTAGGGATTTACACTCCTTTAAGGCCTCGCTAGGGTGTTTCCTATCTAATCTTCAATGTAGCCTAGCCTACTATCAAGCTTTTCTTTCAGGAAGAAAAGCCTGAAATATAGAGAGAAAGTGTTGGAGAGCAACAGATAGAAGGAGACATGCAACACCCGCACAGCATGACACATGAATATGCATCCAACTGAGTCTCACCACCACAATCAAATGTTACGACTGACTTTATGAATACTGGTAGTTTCCAGTTTGTGTTGTATTATATCCAGGTTTCCAAGTTTCCCCACTTGATCATCTTAATTATAATGTCTTCAAGTGCCATTTTCCTGAAGGGAAAACAGGGATCTGGATGACATCCAATGATTATCCAACAATGTACTCACTGTATTCAAGTACCACTTTCCTGGTGGGAAACTAATGTAGATCATGCAGTATATCCGACAGACACCACATCAAAGCACTATGTTTGACAATTAACAATTTGTCCTAGAGAGAAAGAGAGGAAGAGAGAGAGAGAGAGAGAGAGAGAGAGAGAGAGAGAGAGAAAGAGACACATTTTTAGGGCAGGCTAAAAATATGGTGGAGATTTAGATTAGAATAATCCTAACTCCTTTCCGGGAGGGGGGAAAACAGTACTTGTACTTCCTATTTGGCTATATAGAGTCATCTTACAGTGAACTTCCTTGGCCCTTGACTGCAACAAGCATTATCTGTTATATCCATTTCAAATATAAACTGTACAATTTAATGATCAAAGGGGGATATGTTTGTGTTCATGCAGCAGCACTACCCATACTGTAGTTCCAGGCCATAGTCACTTATCCCAAAGACTCCTGCAAATGTCCCCGATGTCATCTGTATAATATAATTATGCCCATGTATGCAGGCCCCCTTTGTGCCTGACACCTACTACGAGACTATGGCATAATAGACAGGTTTCTGGTCCACGTCACACTGATGGGTCGGTACCAAAATTAGCCAATAAATAGAAACCATGCAGCGCTCCTCAAAACAACAGGTCTGGGGATTGGTGGGAATTGATTACATGATACATTCAGCTGTGCATTTAGTCTCAATGTTTGTAAACAAGAAACCGGTCTATTGAGTCCAACTTGTGGTTCTCAAATGTTTTATTAGCAAGGACCCCCTTAACTCTGAGACAAGTTTACAGGTCCATTTGTTTCCATTTGAACAAGCTCAGAGTTATAGTTATACCATATACAGTTACCTGTTATGGTCATTCAGGGCTAGCTTGTTTCTGGTAATCATCTCATCACCAGAAACACTCATTTTGTATCTCTGTGGCAACAATAGAATTTTGACAAAAATAGTCCGTGCAAGTTAGCTGATTCTTCATTTAAAATCGCTCTGAAAAACCACTTAGAGGCGGCTGCCACTCGAAACGGGTAACTTTAAACCCAGCATAACCTAAAATATCTGTCACAAATAAAATAAAATATCTGTCACAGATATTTTTTTATCCGTATCTTACCATCCACCATCCATGTTTTTATCTGGAGAAAGAGATTTTTTGATCTGTTATCTGGCCCAGTGGGAATGGGCCTTTACCCTTCCCTGACCCTTCTTTGTAAATACTTTCTTTTTTGCATTGTTGTTTTTGTTTAAAACAGTTTTTCTTTTCCCTTCTTTTTGGAGCTGTGTGCAGCTCCCTATACGTGGCTGTGTGGGTCTGTGTGTGTGTCTGTCTGTCTGTGTGTATGTAGCCTGACTTCGGCGCGTAACTAGTGCCGCACCATTTACGCCACTCACGCAATATATACATCAAAATGTGCGGCTCGGCCGGGAATGGTGTTCTATTACCTTTCGTTCCGATCCGCCTTACCATGCCGACGTAATCGGCAAAAAACGACGCTTAATTGTCCCCATTGACTTATAATGGGACAATGCAAGAAATCACTTTCAAGTATTTTTCTCTTGTAAACCATAGGAGCTACAGTTTCAAACCTCGGAGAGGAGATTCATAATGATTTTAAGAATGAATCGAAAAATAATTACATCACTCGGCCTCATGGTGGCGCTATAACGGCCCACTTTACGTTTTGAACCGTAGATCGGAAAATTAAAATTCTTTTTTCCCTGGATTCCTTGGGTCAAGACGCATCTCCCCATATAGGCCACGCCCATTTGCGCCAGGATAGATTTTCCGCCATCTTGAATTTTCTCCAAAACACACTTTTTGCTCCTTTTCCTACATATTTTCTTCAAATGTCACAAAAATCGGTACACATGATCTACACACACACACACACACACACACACACACACACACACACACAGCTCCACTTCACACGGGTGTGATTTTTAAGATGATATCTACTTCAGTTCACAGTAGCTAGCTACTGTGTTCTACCTGTCTGTCATTCAATGTTAGTGTAACAGTGGCTCCAGGCGCTGCTGTTTCTTCTGCTTGCTGAGGCGCGTCGGGTCGGAGACTTTGAAGAAGGCCGGTGCAAACTCCACCAGCCAACGAGCGTCGATGGTGGTCACCTCGCGCATGTACTCCTTAGTGGTCAGCACCAACTCATGGTACACAACCCACTCGGGTTGTCTGTTGAACAGGGCACTGGAGGGGTGGATGTAAACCACTTGCTGGTCGATCAGGGTCCGGTAGCCCTCCTGGGGGTCTTTCTTGGCGGCGTTCCTGAAGAAACCACTGCAGATGGCTTTCTGAACCCGCACAGTGGCTTTACATGAAACCACATCCAGTTTGTGCCTGTCCATGATTCCCAACATCTGTTTGCGGATGTCTTGGGATCTACGCAGGGAGCGTGCCTGGATGAAGTTCTCGTAGCACCAGGGGTTGGAGAACTTGTTGTTTTTCCAGGCGTTGTAGACGGCCAGCAAGGTGAGATGGTCTCCCTCAGGCTGGTGGAACTTGGCCTTCGGCCTGCTTGTCCTTGGGTCTGTAGAAGACATTCTGTACAGACAGCATGGAGACGATGGTGAGCATCTCTTCGCTGCAGCCCAAATGGACGGACATGATCAACATCTTACACAGCATGAGCTCCAGAGGGAACTCAGCCATCCTTCTCCCCAGCCTTGTGAGTAGACCTTCATCGTCAAGAGCTCCCAGTGTGTAGAGCTGCTCCATGGCGGTAATCAGTGTCTCCATGGCAGGAGTGTCCATGAAGTCAAACGACAGTAGGTCGTTGATACCCATGGCCTTGAGAGACAGCACAGTGCTGGCCAAGTTGGTCCTCTGGATCTCAGGCACGTTGGTGGTCAGCATCTCATCCCTGTAGGCTCTTTCAGTGTACAGTCTGTATGTCTTCCCAGTTCCTGTTCTGCCAGCTCTGCCTGCCCTCTGCTTGGCTTGTGGGATTGGAGTCACTACCAGTTGATCAATGCCAGTCTTGGAGTTCTACACCTTCTGCTTGACAAAGCCAGGGTCCACCACGTAGTAGATCCCATCAATAGTCAGAGATGTCTCTGCGATGTTGGTAGCGATGACCACCTTTCTGCTGCCTGGAGGAGCAGGGTCAAAGATCCTGGTCTGCATCTCGCTGGGCAGGGCGGAGTAGACGGGCAAGATTATGAGTTCAGGAACATCAGGTCCCAGTGACTTCATCCTTTCATACAGGATCTCACAGGCCGTGTCAATCTCCTCCTGACCCGTCAGAAACACCAGAACATCACCTGGAGGTTCAGTCAGGTGGATCTGCATGACAGTGATGAGGCTGGCGTCCAGATAATCTGTCTCAGGTTCTTTGACCTCCACCGGGTAAGTCCTTCCAGGGATGGTGACGATCGCGCTATGAACGAATCATTTGAACGAATCTTTTGAACGGATCTTTACCGTGAACGTGAACGAAATGATCCGATCACTGAAATGAACGGGATTGCCCATCACTACGGAGCAGCAGCTGACTGTGATGCGAACAAAACATACGCACGCGAAAAAAACGAAGAAAGGAAATATATTACGTCATTGTTTGGCTCCATCACAGGAGGCGGGGCGTTGAGGCTTCCATCCTTTGCTTTCTTTCTCCACGGCGCCATTTTGTTTTATTCGAGTGTGTGGACCTCTATGGTGTGGACCGGTGTGGACAATCAAGAAACTGGGACGGGTACTTTTCAACATTCTGCACGTTTTTAAGCTTTTTATGTGATACTGGTAATTACCTCAAAACGCTGACTTTACACATTTGCTACGTGTGTTGTGTTAGAAACGAAAGTGTAACGTTAACTGTAAGATAATCTTGTAATTAGCCCGAATGCTGCCTTTAGCAGTTAGCTTGTTTTAGCCACAAGGAAGGCCCTTCGTTTTAGGCCTCAATCCAGCGTTAGCTGTAATAACAAACATATTATACAGTTATAACGATACGTACTTATTATTAAATTGACGATGGCTAGTTTGTAGTGGTGGGTGTTTCAAACACCACCACCCACACATTTAGTAATATTAACGTGTTACGGAACGTTAAACAGACGTTGGTGCGGTTGTATAAGTGGATTATGTGCTTTCTAAGAAACGTTAACTATCTTGTATTAATTGATCTGATTCCTTGTCTGTAATGTAATGTTGCATATTGTTTTGAAGTTGTAACAGGCTAGAAAATCAGCAACATGGCCGCAGATATTATTGAAACTCTGCCCATATTGCAGTCGATGAGTAATATGTCTGTTCATATCATGGAAGTGAGGCATTCACCTCATGCTGCGAGGGCCTCAGTGTCTAGAGAAATTGGCAAAGACGTTAGATTATTTACAAGATTACTATACAGTGTTCAAGATCACCCAACTTAATCATGCACTATTCTGAATCTGAATGGCATACTTGAATAACTAAACTAAATGGCTTAAAACTACAGATTCAGTTCTCACAATGGGGCTTTCCACTGAAATTCTCAGCTTGCCTGCCCTGAACAGTGTCTTAAGCCATTGCAAGGGGTCCTCATAGTGAAGGATTGTTGTCTGATGGTGGTATATTTGAATGAAACATTACTGTGTTGTGTCATTGTGTGAACAAATGTGTGTCCTCTAACAACCTTTTCAGTTTCCGGGGGAGTGTTTTTGTTTTTGATCTATAGGTATCGGAGACAGTTCAGTGCAGGTGTGAGCACACAGGTCACATGGTCACCAAGACGGGTCTTTGCCTAGCCACAACTGGGTTAAAACCAGCTTCTTGGCCATTTGTGGGGATATCTGGATGTGGATAGCTTTCCCCAAATCCCCGAAGACATTTTTTTAACCAACAAAGTCAAATCTAGAAGCCCAATTTTCTACCCTACTTTTTTCCCTTTTTTTCTCATTTTTTGGCATCCAACTCCACGTAATTCCACCAACCACAAAGCATCTCCACACACCATCAAGGCCACGGAGAAGCTGAAGATTCTTCTCTTCCCTCAACCCCTCGTTTATCCCTTTTTTTTGTCGCGCCACTACTTCCACTAATCTTTTTGGATCCCATTCAGAGAAGATGTTTTTCCATACCTGGCTGTTCTGTCCCCCCTCTCTTATTTCCTCCTATTAGTTCCATCCATTAATAAAAAATAATAAAAAAAGGAAACCTGAATCCTAAAGGACACTGTTGCACCACCCATGTGTAATGTTTAGCAGTCTACGAAAGGTGTCTCAGAGAAGGGATGTCATAGGACCACAAGTGTCTTCTGGCCCACCCAACCCCTCTTTCCCTCTTATCTCATGGATCAAGTGTTCCTTCAGGACTCATCAAGGATACACCTTATCAGACGTGCGCCAAGAAGGGGGACATCTTCTCAGCCATCTCAGGTACACCTCAAAGTTTAAATATGGGGTCTTGAAAGTAACGACTTTGACTGTCATGGCACTGTAGTGTAATACTCTTCTGTTAGAATTGTAAACTGTATGTTACATATTGTCAGGGAGTATCCTGTTGGCCCTGAAAAGAACAACCCCCCCGAGGCAAACATTTGCCACTCCTATCACCTCTGCATATCAAGAAGTGTACCAGCCTAGGCATGACTGACCACGGAGATGACTGCTACTTCTTTTACTACTCCACCTGTGCAAAAGTACGTGAAACGTCTCATAATTGTAACTGTTTTGTGGTGGAATGAGTGGTGAAAAGAAGGTGAATAATGGTTCTGTTAATTGCTTTTGCAGGGAGACAGTTGCCCGTTTAGACACTGTGAGGCGGCTATGGGCAATGAAACTGTGTGCTCCCTCTGGCAAGAAGGACGCTGTTTCCGCAAAGTTTGCTTTTTCCGCCATATGGAAATAAAGGTAAGGCAAAAGGTCTTTGAAGGGCACTAAATTATTTTCCTTCAAGCTTTGCCCACTCGAGACTCTGTGTCTTGAGTGACCATTACAGAAGGATAGAAAATACCCTCTCTTAAAACCTGGTTCAGGGGCTTCATCCTGCCTGTGGACCTGTTGGGAGGAATAATAATTATATTTTAGTCTAATTCTTCATGTTGAAAAGTTACTGATGGAACATGGCCTTTGTTTTTTAAAGCTTGGTAACATGATTGCTTGTTAAAGTAACTACAATCACTGTTGTGTTAAAGCTGTCTTTACCTGTCTGCCTCCTTTGACAGTCAGTCAGGCCTAAATTAAATCATTTGTTTAGAGGTGTGGTTATTGATGATATCTTAAGACCTCCTTATAGGTGGAATGTAAGGGCTAAACATCGTCATACAGTTTTCAGTTGAAAATAGTTTTTCATACAACCAAGATTACATTTGTCTCAAGAGCGATGAGCTTTTCTGGCAAGTTCTGTGCACACGGTGATGCCTCTATGCCTTCTGTCCTGATCAGAAAAACAGGAAGGAGATTGCCTGTTACTGGGAGACCCAGTCTGCTGGCTGTCAGAAGCCCCATTGTGCCTTCTTCCATGAGAGACCTCGCTGCATAGACGGCATGTATGTCCCACCTGATAAAGGACAAGGTGAGCTGGCTTCTCATTGCAGCAGCAGTTTTCTGGAAAATGTTGTGCTGGTGTCAGATTCGCAGAAGTATAATCTAATTACTTTGTTTATAGTTCAAGGCAAGATGGAAGAACCACCCCACGAGGAACCAGCTCCTCCTCCCCCTGCCCCCCTGCCGACTTCAGTCAATCCTCAGCTCAGAGGAGTGATCAAGGCAGAAACTCAGGAGAATGTACCAAGCCCCACCCACCCACCTGTTGTAATCAATCCAGCAGATGATGACGAAGATGAAGATGGTGAGAAACTGGTGGCTTCTTATTCAGAATATTAGTTGCTTAAAATGAGGGACACTATTTTTAGTTTTTGTAGAACATGGCATTTATAGGCATGAGATATTGGTAGATTGTCCACTGTACCAGCAGATTGTCTACTCTAACAGCAACATAACGTAGTTGTTCAGCTGGTGTTAATCTGTGTTTACAGATCAATTCTCTGAGGAGGGGGAGGATGGAACCAGACTAACCTCTCCCAGGAAACCGACTGGAAGCTCCAGCACAGGTAAGATATAAGCCAAAGCGCTACTCATAAAGAAGGCATCACTGTTGACACACCTGAACAACTACTGTATCCAATACCATTTAGAGTTTTGTTTTATAGGAACACCACAGGTAATTAAAACATAGAAAGTAGAATGTTCGCTGTCCCTTCGAGCTTTGCCCACTGGAGACTGTATAATGTTTTGAGTGGCCATTACAGAAGGGTAGATAAAAGTCACTCTCTGAAAACCTGGTTCAGGGGCTTCTTCCTTGGCTTTGAACCGTAGGTGTCGAGAAGAACACTTAATAAAATATAAAAAGGTAGCACTCATACCCAGTGAATAATAACACATGCTGATCCAAGGAGTGATGCAATTGACAAAAAAAAGAAGAAGAAAAGAATAAGTTGCATCGCACAGTTATATTTGAATGAATATTATTGCTTTATAGGCCTGGGGCGGTATGGACATTTTGTTACCGCGATTACCGTCTTCTTCCCATTTACCGTCGGTACTGCGGTAATTACCGCACCCCCGTATCTATTAATTAAGGTTCGGCGATAAGCCAAAATATTGCAATCATCTTCCCAAAAGTCGCCTCTCCACAGCATAGAGTATAGCTCCACAGCCTGACTGCCCGAGTTATACTTCTCCGTACAGCACAGCGGGTATGGCTTTCAAAGGAGCAGATCTACAAGCCCACAACACATCGCATCCGCGACGCGTTCTGAGCTTTTAGATCTGCACTGTCGGGTTACCATAGTAACGTAGGCTAGCTACTTGGGCTTTTCAGACACAAACAGCTGTGTGAACAAACCAGAAGAGGACGGGTAGTCAGATCGTGTACAGTGATTCTGTAAACTCACGTCACGTCTCAACTCTCAAATCGCAGTGATTGAGTGCTGCTATATACAGGTTTTAGTTACAAGACTTGACAGAAAAGGTTATAAAATCGCCGACGCGACGGACGGGGCACAACGTGCGACGCGGTGTAAAAAGTAAAATAGTTTCATTTTCGGTTTTAGTCCACGCGGCCCGCGCTCCGCCAGTAATCCGTATGAATAAAAAAATATATGCCACAACACAAGATATGTATTAACATCCTTGTGTCGAGTGGATTACAGGGAAAGTTTATGCTGCTCCGAGTTGTGCTCCGTACTCTCCTGCCCTGCATGTGCACTGTGTGCAGGGTCTGTGACTGAGTGACGTATGTGGCTTCCCACGTGTGGTACACGGCCCAGAGCAGAGCGGCATGGAGCGCATGCGGTCCTCGCTTCTCCCCCGTTTTAAAACTCGCTTGTTTTCCAATTAAAAATAGACTTTTTTTTTTTGCCTTTTTACCGTGGTAAGCACACTGACACCGCGGTAGACCTCGGTATACCGCGGTACGGCGGTTACCGCCTCCAACCCTATTGCTTTATTAAAAATATTCATCAAGTAGGCTGGGAAAAAACAAAAGTTTCAGCTTATGGTCTTCAATGTACGTGTACACATGAAACATTTTAATAACTAAATGGCTTGTGGCTTTCATTTTAACACAGTCCCTGCCGGTCAACTGCCTGATCAACAATTTAACTAGGGGGTTCCCTGCCGATCAACTTTTATATAAAAAGTTTTTTGTTTTAGATATTTATTGCGGGAAAAAAACTGCCCTGAACTATAAGGAAAACGCTGATTTTGCTGGCAGCAGGAGCTGGATTATTTATGTATTTACTCTGGCAGTGAATGAGTTTTAATGGGACCCATACAACCTTCAACTGAAGGTCATGTGGGACTGAAAATAATTAATCTTGTTGAATAAACCAACTGGTATTTCTCCTACTTGGAGATTGCCTCTTTCCTGCGCTAAAAGTATGGCATTCTAAAATGGAAAAACAAAAGGTTGTCTTAATGGTCCTTTAAAATCTTGTCTACAGAAGAATCCCTGAACTTTGGGGTGAGCACCTTGGAGGAGATCAGATTGAGGAAGGCTCTGAAGGCCAGCATGAAGAGGACAGGCTATCCTGTCATGACACCTCACACTACAGCCCCGAGGAGCAATGGAGAGCGGGAGAACTTCCGCTTATTGGGTCGCCAAGCCCTACATCACGTTGCAGATGGTACATATAAATGATTTTGGACACATGCATGACCTACACTATCTGCTTCATTATTTCTGTCTTTAGGATTCTCTCCTGTCATCTTGCTTTGTTATTGACCATAGCCTTACATCCAATGTTGGTAGCCTACTAGACCTTATATCCATGTTAATTTGCTGCTGTTCACATACATCTCCTTTACATTGTACTTGTGGTATTTGGTATATAGGAAGAATTGATATATAGGAAGAATTATTTTCCTTCAAGCTTTGCCCACTCGAGACTCTGTGTGTCTTGAGTGACCATTACAGAAGGATAGAAAATAACCTCTCTTAAAACCTGGTTCAGGGGCTTCATCCTGCCTGTGGACCTGTTGGGAGGAATAATAATTAAATTTTTATATTTTAGTCAAATTGTCTTAGTCTTGCATTGATATGTTGAAAAGTTACTGATGGGACATGGCATTAATTTTTTACTGACTCACTCACTATGCTTGTTAATATGCTGGTATTCGCAATTATCTCCTTTACATTGTACTTGTGGTATTTGGTACTTCTTTTCCACTAGACCCTGTTATCTTTGAAGAACCTGGGAAACCCAGAGGTAGCATTGCTGAAAGGCTTGGAAAGAAGATATTCAACAATGGTATGTACATTCCAATTAAAAGAAATAACACAACATGTCAGTGTGGCATATATATTTATAATTAGTACAGTGTAATATCTACAGTAAATGGCTCACAACTGCCAAAGTATTGACTAGTGGTCTTATTTGTAGATGCTGACACTGGAAGAGAGCTGCCTCTCAAACGTAGTCTGGCTGAGCGTCTTGGTAGAGTTGTTAATGAGGAAGAGAAAATGCTGGCCCCTCAGAAAGGTAAAAACCATAAAACCTAAATGACAAATGTAGCCCTACACAGCAGGTTTCCCCCCCTCAGATTTCTGTTATTTGGGATTGAAAATGTATTTGGAGGACTATTGGACTGAGCTGGAAAAAAATATATATATTTCTCCTCCTGTAGTTATGAAGCCTATACGAGAAAGACTTGGATTGTCAGCTGACCCCATTGCTCCTACTGAACCAGGTAAGTTCAGAGTCTTTGATTAACCTTTTGACATAAATATTTGTCTTTGTTTACTTCACTAATTTAATCTCTTAACCATGGAGATGTCATTTGAATATGTGCCATGTCCAGCACTCTCCATAATGTGACGCTCTGTAAAGTTTATTCGCACTAGTCACTGCTCAGCTCGCAAAGCAACCTAACGTCCTAGGTTGTTTTTTCAGAGATTTTTGTTATTTGGCCATGGAACTGTTTTAAGAGGACTAATTTTATTTCTCATCCTAAAGCTTTGAAGCCTATAAGAGAAAGACTTGGATTGACGGTGGACCCTGTTGCTCCTACTGAACCAGGTACAAAGTTCTCTGAGCTCACCCCTTTGACATAGCCTCCTCCTTAGTTCATTCACTCATTTAATCTCATAACCATGGTTATATAATATGAATATATAATATATACAGAATTAGATTAGTGCCATAAAGTTTAATCGTCTTAGTCACTGCTCAGCTGTTGTCACTTGAGTTTGAGGTATCTGTAAGTTAAGCTTTATGAATTACTTTTAGAAAAAATGTGCTACAGGAATGCCATATTTTTGTTGGTTAACTAGGAAGTTACTTCCACTGTGAGTTCTGTAATGGGAGATGTAGTTAGGTAATTTTTCAGCCTGTGAGGTCTGACGTTAAGTTGAAAAAGTCTATGGGATTTAGAATCGGTAAATCAACTACAACCTCAGACTTGGTTACTCTAATGCTGCATTCACACTACAGATATATAGTTGAACGTTTTGCTTGCTTGGTCAATGTTATCTCAATGGAAACCAGCTTTAAAGATACAGGACACACACCAAACGAAGGTTTGGAAGCTTTAAAGCTGGTTTCCATTGAGATAACATTGACCAAGCAAGCTAAACGTTCAACTATATATCTGCAGTGTGAATGCAGCTTAAGTACTGTATGTATATAGATTCTAGAACATTCTAACACTTAATCTAATGCGTGTCCTTTCCCATAATGATACAAATCAACAGATGATGTAAACATTTTCCCCATCTCCCCTAGAAATCCTAATACGTGAGACCAACATTGAATCAAAGAAGGCTCCTGAGAAGATCCGCATCAAATCCCTTGAGGAGATCAGAAAGGAGAAGACAGCAAAGTCTCAGTCTGAGAAACGGAAGGACTGTCGTTCTGCCCTGACTCCAACCATCACCAAAGCCTCTAAAGGCACAAAGAGAACCATCACTGTCCAACCTGCATCTGTTCGGACCTTCTCTGAGGTCCTCCGTGCCAAGAAGCAGCAGGAGGAGGAGGAACAACAGAAGCAGGAGGAACAACGGAAGCAGGAAAGGAAGGCCTCCAGTCCGAAGAAGGCAATGCAGGCTCAAGAAGAAGCCCCACGAAAGAGCCAGGGGCCCTTGGAAAAAGAGATGCCCAGCCGAGTGGGCCCTCCTGCTGCCGAGGTGAAAGTTAAGACCCTTGAGGAGATCCGCAGGGAGAAGGCGGCTAGGATGCAGGCTCAGCAGAGGCAAGAGCCTGAAAACAAGAAGGGTTCTGACTCAGAAGAGACCCCTGCAAAGAAGCCACGTCTACAGCGCATCACTAAACCAGTTTCTCCTGGTAAGACAATTCAGCAATTGAGTTTTTTGTTCACTGTGTGTGTGTTGCAACACAGAATTCAGTTTTTCTGCTGTGACTCGAATCGCATGCTAATTTTCACTTTTCTAAACGTTCTTCAGTTTCTAATACAAATGATTCAGCCATCTGCATGACAACACGGAGGACTGCAGGGATGACAGAGAAACCAGTTAAAGTTGCTGCTGAGGTAATGACCTGACGTCTACATTACAGATAACTATTGACAACTTCTGATGTGTACAGTGGATGCCATATATTCCTTTTGAGAGTAAATCATTCTCCTGCTTTTGGCTTTTCAGACCAACCCTGCCTCCAGCAATGATGTTAAAGTCGAACCAGTTAAAGTTGCTACTGAGGTAACGACCTGACAGCTAAATTACAAATAACTTAACTATTGACAACTTCTGAGGTGTACAGTGGATACCTAATATTCCTTGTGACAGTAAATCATCCTGTTCTGCTTTTGGCTTTTCAGGCCAAACCTGCCCCCAGCAATGATCTTAAAGTGAAGACCTTTGATGAGATCATGCGTGAGAAGCGGCTCCGCAAGCAGCAAATGGAAGAGCAGGCCTCCTCTACTAGCCAATCAGACAGCTCTTCTGAGGCAGAAGCAGGTCAAAAACAGACGGCAGGTCCTGCCCTCAAGAGAAACATTTCCGTTAAAGCCAGGATGGCGTTGGCAACTTCACCTTCATCTGCGGCATCCGATGCCCCCAGCCAGGGCACAAAGCCCCCTATTCAAGTTGCTGCCCCTAAATCTAAGCCTGCTTCTCCCGTATGTGGCACTGAAACTGCCGTTACAGGTGAAATGTCGGGGTCTCTAAAGCAGAGCTCTCCACCTCGGCAGGCAGAAGCCGACTCCCCCTCCCACAGTGTCCCCAATGGCCCCAAGGTTTCCCCAGGCAAGAGGAAGAAGAGCTCCCCACCATCTATGTTATCTAAGCAGGATGAGGGACAGGATTCTCAGGGCCCCTCCGCAGAAGAGCCCCCTGCTGATGCCCAGAAGAAATGCTTTGGACGGGAATCCAAAGGTACAGTGATGCATCTTTGTTTTACAATTAAGATAACCGGCCAGTTATTTTATTGTATTCATCCACATTTTATTTTTAAATCAATTACGCTACCTTTTTAATGTCACTGACTCTTTAATGTGCTTGCTTTCCAGTGAGACCAAAATTGAACGTGAAGCCCTCTGTGAAGCCTGCTACACAGGTGAAACCAGGCCAGAAGAGGAAGGCGGCACAGCGGTCAGCCGTAGCTGCAGTCAAACCTCTGAACAGTGCATCCACAGCTATGGAGGAACCATCGCAGGAGCTGCCCCACAAACGGAGAGAGGTAGCTTTTATTTGATTTATTTTTGTATTAATTCCCTGTGCAAATCACTTTTAACTGCAATGTTGCATGACGGGTGCTATAGAATAGAACTTGATTAGATTTGTTTGCGACCACACACTGCTTGCCATGAATAGTAGAGGAGGAAAAGATAATAGACCAAAAAATTGTGGTGATCTAATTTGTTCTTGTTTCGTCCTCAGCTATCCCCTTTGTCCTCCAATACTGAAACCCAGCGGGTGGAACCCACGAGTTCCACTAGCTTGTTGAGCTCAGGCCCAGACACCAGCCCGGTAAGAGAGGACCTCCAGGCAGTCCCTGTAATCAAACAGAAGAGCCCTGTCCAAGTCCTGCCTACTGCTGCCAACTCTACGGGTGCAGCCAGAGAGACCTGTAACCTCCCTCAAAGGTAAAGCACGAGATGGATTGCTAGATATTCTCTAAAGTGGTGGAATCGGATTAAAATGTTAGTAGGGTAATTGACGGTTTAGTGAATTGTGATGTTCATTCATGTCTACGTCGTGGTATTTTACATAGGTACCAAAATTGTAATACTTCATTGCGTAATACATAATTGAAAATGTTAATGTTTTGGGCTGCCGGGTAAATATTAAGCAATTTCAGATAATATGCTATGAGCATTTACCAACTTTCCTTTCACTTTGTTACCCTACTTCACTGTCACTTCTAAATCAAATTGAATTAATGGAATTCTTAATTTGTTATTATTGCAAAGTACAGCATTATGCTTTACGTGTTTGAGCATATACCATGTTAATGAACCTGTAGCACTTTTCCATTAACAAATCAATATTATTGTGCAATGGCAACTTCAGCATGGCCATGAATTACAAGTCAATTGAATTAATCATTCCTGGACCCACCTCATAGACTGACCCATAGTTTAAGAAGCAATGGTCAAATGTAATCAAATCAAATGAAAACTGTTGAATAACCGGTTCTTCATCTGTTTGTTTAGTCCCATAGTGAAGACACCGGCCCAGTCAAAGTCACGCAGAACCAGTTTGGCTGGGTCCCGTGTGCTGTCTCCAACATCCACCTCTGCTGCAGTGGACGACTTTGAAATGCTGATGAACGAGTTCACAGATGACCACCTGGAGGATGACATGGACCCCGGCATGGGAGAGGACGACCTGCTTCAGGAGCTGTCTGAGATGATCGATAGCTGAGTGGCATCCATGAAAAGACTTTCTACACCATCCTCCTCCCATAGTCAACGTGGCTTCTCTGTCATATTGATCTCCAAATTCAAGAAACTCCCCAGTTGTTATCCGTCAGACAATGTAGACCGTTCTTAAATATTTTATTTTATTTCTGCACGATGATTATCTGATCTTCACAAGTTTAAAAAAAGAAAAAAAAAGTTCTATGGACATCATTCTTCTTTCCAAGTCTTTGAAAGAGTGTAATACCAGCTACCATATGAATGGGAGATCATGTAAAAATGTTGTAATGTAGGACATCCTCAGGTAACTTATAGTTTTGAATCTTTGAAAGAAAAAAAAGCTCTGTTACACCTGAGAATTTTACCACTCTGGTGTTCGATCAAGTGTCGTTGTTGCAGAAAGAAACCAAATTGTATACCGTGTATGCAAAGCAAGTGGATTGTAACAACTGTGGAACAGGGCTAGCAAGACTCTTCTTGCTGCACTAACACGGCCGGCTCCCCATTATACTGTTTTCCGGTCTCTGACTAGGCATGACAAGTGGAACACAATGTCAAGTGTTATTTTCCTTGTTAAAAGATATGACTGAGTAAATGTTGTATTTTGAATAGACTATACTTTTGTGATGCGCTAAAGAGAACGGTAATGGTCAGAACGTGAGCCTCCTTTCTTCTTTTTTCTTTTATGGCACAAAAATCCGAAAGATTGGATCTACTTCCATCACTTTGTGGGTGATTGACAGATATTGACCTTTCTGATGTGCAACATCCGCTTGTTTAACTTTCTTTTAATTTATGTAAGACTTTATATTGTGATAAAATGTAAATGTATAAGAAAAATTAAATCTTGAAATTATTTTATCCGACAGCCATAAAGTCACTGCTTTTTGTGATAACTTTTGTAACTACGTGCTCTCTGGTCTTACGAGATGAAAAGAAAACTCAGGGACCATTTCTGCAGTTTAATAGATCTTACTGGTCGTGGTCATGTGTGTTTGACATACAGTTTATAGTTCATACCAGCATGTGTAATACTAAGGCTCCTGCTGCATTTAATCATTACCATCCATGTTAATCATTGCTGATCAATGTGGTGTAAAAAGAAGCTATTACTCTCTGTACATAAATGCCCCTGTTAACACTTTTCCATGACCTTACTGTCATACTGTGATGTAAGTTACTGTGTGTGTATATAAAAATGCTTTTGAGTAATTGTTTATTGAATGTCAATCATTACATTGGATCAGTGAAACATTTATCATGCTTCACAACAAATGCTAAAGAAGTCATTTAAGAATAACTAGTCGAGAGTAGACCACATGTGTGGGATATAAGCATACTGGTGAGTGCCTGCAAAAGATCTATCTTGTGTGTGTACATACAGTATATACATACTTACATGTAATACATAGTAAAGCCTGCCATAAACCAAAATATCTACCTCAAGCAATTCCAATGACATCCTATACCCTACTCAACTCCAAATCCCTCACCCCCACTGATACACTTTTATCAACTACAAAACGATCCTGACAGAGTAATGGGATTATAGGGGACACGGGCAGAAAAAGATAAAACATTTAAATTACTTTTGCCACATTTCACAAGATTGTTTCATTAATGATGTCCATGTGTTAATTGCACATACTTTTGTGGCACTTTTACACACATTTTCAGTTTTAACCTATGAAAAACTGAAGCCTTCAATAATAAAACACATGATGCCCTATTAAAATTATGCAGTTTTTAATAGCTACTCTATTTTGATAGCCCACAAGATGTCGCTGTGGTTTTGAAAGATTAACGCAGGTGCTTACGTCGCCATCACTTCCGGGTGAGCGTAATCAGCGTATGTAAACACCGAGAGTACGCCCCTCAGAATAGCTTGCATCATGACAAAACTGGAGTTATTAAATGTATTTCTAAACGATAGACTGACAGCGGCTGCCGACGAGATATTCTGTGCGATCAAAGACACAGTAGTGGAATACCAGAGTGAAATCCTTCGTTCAAAGGAGGAAATCCTTCGTTCAAAGGAGGAAAACGAGCGTCTCAAGCGGCTCTTGAATATTGCAGTTCAGCGCTTGTTACTTCACTCTGGTAAGAACGTCCAGACCTTTCCCCTTTACCCACTTTTTTGTAATTTCAGGACAAGATATGTCCAGGGTCAAGCAATCAAAACGTGCATCATTTGATTTGCTGCGTGTGTGTGTGTGTGTGTGTGTGTGTGTGTGTGTGTGTGTGTGTGTGTGTGTGTGTGTGTGTGTGTGTGTGTGTGTGTGTGCGTGCGCGTGCGCGTGCGCGTGCGTGTGCGTGTGCGTGTGCGTG
The DNA here is from genome assembly GCF_963921795.1 of Nannobrachium achirus. Classification (NCBI taxonomy): domain Eukaryota; kingdom Metazoa; phylum Chordata; class Actinopteri; order Myctophiformes; family Myctophidae; genus Nannobrachium; species Nannobrachium achirus. The sequence continues at coordinate 59,218,553 of NC_137815.1, read as the reverse complement.
TGCGTGTGCGTGTGCGTGTGTGTGTGTGTGTGTGTGTGTGTGCGTGCGTGCGTGCGTGCGTGTGAGAGAGAGAGTGTGAGTGAGAGAGAGAGGAGTGATTAATAGTTATTTGCTCAAAGAATTAATAACTAGAAAGATGCAATTTGAAATTGCGAGTGTGGTTGCTGACCATATTCTACAGTAAGCTAACTGTCATGTGAAGCTCGACCAATTGATTCCCACTCCCATTGATTCCCTAACCCTGCCATTTCCAATGGCAACGAAAAAGTTACCCCAGAGGTCTATAAACAGTTACCCTAGAGGTCTATAAAGTTTCCCTAGGACTATAAATGTGTTTCCCTGTTGGGCAACTACACTAATAATGACAACATGACTTTATTGCTCTTCAGACTTCAGTACATTTTGAATGACTTCCTTTCCATTCTCTAGACCCAAATTCTATCCAACCCCAAGATGACGCCCAGCCCCCAGAGTCGCAGAACCATGAGCAGGAATGGAGCGCTAGTCTTGTCCAGGAGCACCTAGAGCCAACACCACCACTACTACTACCACCACCACCACTACCACAGCCACCAGAGATTAAAGAAGAGCCAGAACTAGAAAACACTGAAAAGGAAGATCCACATGATGCAATTACATTTGACGGCAAGGGTTTAATCTCACCCTCCCTTGCCACGGCAGACAGCGGTCAAGTTGAACCACCACAGGGCTCACATCTTCTGCCAGCCCAAACTGTATGTAACAGAGGCTCCCCAAGAGAGGGCATCTCCTCTCCAAGAACATTGTCCAGGGACGTGAAGGTAGAGGACGAAGAGGAGGAAAATGGCACACATCAATCAACCAGCAGTCTAATAGACTCACTTACGGTTGACTCAAACTTCAGAGCAGCTCAATCCGACGGCCACAGCCACACGGCAGACATTAACAGGACTGCGGGGAGAGAAAAGCAATCAATATCCCACGGACCGCAGTCCAAAGACACGCTCCACACGAACGGGAAGCAACACGTCCTGTACGCCAGAAGCGCCAGGCCCCTCCTCAAGCCATCTCTGCCGCAGTCCTCCCACCCGGGGGGACAAAGCGCGCAGAAGTGGCACTGTTGCCGGGAGTGCGGCAAGTGCTTTAGTTTTGCGTGTCAGCTGGAGGTCCACATGCGGTGGCACACCAAGGAGAAGCCCTACAGCTGCTCCGTGTGCAGGAAGAGCTTCACCACCGTCAGCATGCTGAAGAGGCACCACCGCATCCACACGGGGGAGAAGCCCTTTCGCTGCCACGTCTGTGGGAAATGCTTCAATCAGTCGGCGCACCTCAACACCCACTTCAGGCTGCACACGGGCGAGCGAGCCCGGTGGCGGCAAGTGCTTCATTCCAAATGACGCTGAATGAAACTAGGGATGGGACGATTAGTAGGGATGGACATCGGAATCGGCCAATATAAAAAATCGGCAGGTATGATATCAAACCGGCCGAATCGGTGACCGGCAGGTCACTGACATAAATACCGGTTTTATGCCAATTGTGTCTATGGCACAGTCTACTTAGTGGCAGCCTACAGAATACAGATGGTGCTGATTACCTTTGCAATGTAAGGATATATTCCATAATCCTGTGTCAATGTCATCTCCAAAAAGAAGGGAAAAAAAGCATGCGTCACCTGCTTTCCTCCTGCCTAGTCCAGACGGTCATATTAGACTGGATATTGTCTGTGATTTTGGATATTGTACAATTGTGTGATTGATTTGGCATTAGTGTTCTTCTAGCTTATTGGTACTCAAATTGGAAAAATCGGTTTTGCCGGTCAGACCTTCATAAAACCGGTGGATCGGTATCGGCCAAGAATTTTGCAAGCGGTCCATCTCTAACGATTAGTGATATTATCATTTATCGTGATAAAAAAACACTCACGATAATCGTATCGTGTAGATTTAATATATCGCGATATCGTCCTCCGTCATGCACTGGGATCAGTTCACCTTTTATTTGCCGAGCTGCATATCCGGTAACATTTAAATCCTCTATAAATTGGTAAAAGGTACTTATAATATTCGTACTTGACACATTCTTTTTTCGCTCTCTATCAAATGTCTTTGCCAAAAAATAGCCGACCTACAAGCTCACAACGCAATCTGCTATTTTTTGGCAAATGTTCCGCCCCAGGATAATGGATTTTGATTATCGTGATAATATCGTAAATCACGATTTCTTTTGTCACAATAATCGCGATATGACGTTTTCATATCGTCCCATCCCTAAATGAAACAGCCTCTTATTGGAATGGAGCCACATCCCTTCTGTAAGATTTAAAACGTTTGAACTTGCCTCCTTTACAGATTTTAAGCGATGTGTGGTGATTGTGAGTTTTACTGTGTTTGTCGTGGAATAAACTATTATGGTATGTGCAGACTCCTGATTAATACATGGCCTTTGAGTCATGAGAAGAGCGCAATTCAAGGTTGTTGTTTTTGCTTTTTTTATATATATTTGTTTTCTTCTCTCAGCACACAACTTGCTCCCTACTGATGGAGATAGGTAGGAAGTTCAGTAAAGGAAAGGACACCTGCATGGAAGACCCATGGGCTCCACGTTAATTAAACTTGAAGTGAAATTTTCACACTTTAAATCACATGTTCATTAACGCCTTTAGGATGAGTGTGTTTTGGATTTCAGCCTGAAGATGTTTCTGAGTATGATTTTGTAGGCTTCTGGTTCTACATAGGGAAGTGGTTTCCCCTAGGCTCATTCCCTCCAGGGTTTCTTTCTGTTTTAAATTTAAAGTCAAAATGTTTAATTTGTGTATGAGGAAGCCCCCAAAGAATCATAATATTATACATAGCAAAGGCAGGACAACCTTTTGGCCTAGTAATTGCAGAACCTGTTAATTGTATTCAGTTCCAACTTGTTTTAACCTCATGTTTAACATGTTATGTGAAGCAAAATGAGAAAGCCATTCTAATCAGCCTTGAAGGTAATCATGTGAGATTCCAAAGATAGACACTTTACTTTTACACTACTGAAATGAACAGTACCCTTAGTTGAAAATATTGAGGGACATTTACAAAGCCATCCAATTAGGAAAAAAGCTATTGTTTACTATCACATGCATGCATACTGTAATATACAGCTGCAGGTATTGAAATTCTTGTACTCTGAACCTCAACAGTGGTAGCAGCAGGTGTTACTGTATGTACAAGTGATGTGCTTCAGGGTGCCTACACTACTTGTTAAGCTGAGTGCAAAAGTTCTATGAGCTCAGCATTGTAGCATTTGCAAACATCCTCTCTTGTGACATGGGATGAGTAGATGACATTTGGACACCAATACATTAGGGAGAGATTTGAAGGACAATTTAACAGTAAACTGGTGGAAAAGGGTCAGAATGTAATGTACAAAGACATCAAACAACTAACTGATTCTTTCGGTCATTCATCTGTGATGTTGATGTTTTCAGTCATGTACCCTTGTCTAAATATAAACAAAACGTGTAGCTTGTCTGTTTAAGAATGGCCACTGCTTAGGAAAGAAATCGTTGAAATATGCTCACTTGTTCTTCATTGACTGGTAGACAGCTGCTTATTACTTTTGATTAGTTGCATATCCACAGACTATGTTATTTAATATTACTGTTTGCCTTTGTACACTTGAGAACAGAGTATAAATAGATTGCTGACTGTCATTCCGATCTCCATAGCACTTGTCTGTGCACTCTACTCGTTTGAATAAATGTAAATAAAATCAACCTCTTATTTAAGCCTTAGTCACTCCTTCATTATCAATAACATTATCAATGAACGCTTGTTATTAAACACCAAAGTATTATTATTACAGTATTTATCTTGTCTCTGCCAGACCATCCACATTTATCATGTGAGGATTGGCATAAGCTTTTGAGGCTGGTGTTTCAGTTTAAAAAGGACAAGGAGGGTGGGGATGGGGAGTTTCTGCAGAGGAGTATCAAATTCACTATTATTAAATGCTTTCATTAGAAAAGAAAAAAGCAAGCCATCGCAAAAATAAATCTCTTGACACTGCGGGGATCTGTCCCACTGCCAACCTAAAAACCCTGTTACCATCACTCACACGTCTTTAAGCCCCACCACGAGTCATCACAATCAGGCGGGGCAGATTTTAAAATCACTGAAAGATGGCAGGGGGTGTGGAGTCACTGGAGTGTGAGGACAATTGCAATTACCACCCTGCAAACCACCCTGGCCCCCCACTTCCACGGTTTGTCAGCGTGTGTTAGTGTGAGAATTCTGTAAGTGAGCATGTGTGAAATCTTATCATTGTGTTTGGCAAGCGTGTATGAGAGTGGATAGATGTGCTGAGAGCTTTTATTTGTCTCAGTGGTTGTGGGTAAGTTTAAGTAAAGAGAGAATCTTCTGGCTGGCATTAACAGTACAAAAATGACCAATTAGGGTCCAATTTTACTCTGTTCATTTTTACACACATGCAGTTAAATCAAATTAAATGAAAGTAATAATAATAATATCTCAAATGTATATACAGTACATGTAGCGCTTTTCTAAGTACCCATGTAAAGATGCTTGTGAGTATGCAAAATAATATGCAAAATGTCTGAAACTCTTACAATGTACACATAAGCAAACACACACACACACACACACACACAGACACATTTTTAATGTCATCTTTATACTGTAGATAGCACTCTGTAAATGTAAGTCTCAACAGAATTCTTGGGCAGGAAGTTGTTTCTTGTAGACTGTAGAGTGAGTGAATATAAGATCCTACTTTGGCTACTACTACATTATAAAATATTCTGCATGTTCGGCATTCTCTTATGTATTTAATGTGTCATTGCCTACTCTCATTTTTATTGTTGCTGCTGTCCTGGCCAGCTCAAAGAGGAACGGGACGTCCTGGTTAAAGAAAGGACAAATACAGGATATTCATGTAAAAATATGCAGGCTGTATCTGAATAATACAGAATGCACACACAATGAGAATGCAGTATAGCTTTATACAGTATCTGCAAATAAATATCGGGGATGTACAAGAGGTTACACAGGCCATGTTGCAACTACAAACAGACAGATGAACCATGCATGCAGTGAGGTGGATGTTGAAGCAGTAGAAGAGGGCCTCTCTGAGTACATGAACATCCTGTCTTCATATCTGAAGAGCTGGCGCCTCAACTTAAGTGTTGATAAGACCATATACAATGTTCCATCCGTATACAAGCTCTTGCAGAGGTCAGATGAGAAGCAGCCACGCTGGCCCTTGCTCGGAAGGCACAGATGAGTGAATCCCATCTCCTCCACAACAAGGTTAATCTCTCAGGAACAGACTCTGATAGCATCAGAGTGGAACAAAACAGAGAGGGCGTTCCTTTTTATTTGGCGATGGTTTGCCAGATTGCAACAAGGTCGCCAGGGAGACACCACAGCGCATGGGCCTCAAGTCCCGGCACACAGGCCCAAGAACTCTGCTATGCACAACACCAGCTGACACCTCCAAGGCTTCCTGGGTTAAGGCAAGATGGAGGGACCAGTGGAAGGCAGCAGAACCACCCAGGCTTCACCCCACACATCAAAGATCCCATAGAGATGTTCCTGGCCAGCACCTCCCCCATAAGGAGGGGACAAACCTCAATCGCCTGCGGACAGGTGTGGGACGTTTTGGTGCAGCAATGCAGAAGTGGGGTCAGACAATGCCCACTGCAAAAATGTGGGGATCCATTACAGACTGTGGAACACGGAACATGTGATGACCAGCTGTCCCAAATACTGACCACCGAATGGTGATCGTGGTTTAATTCTTGACCTAGATGATGGACTGGCTTGCTGCAATAGAGCTGAAGGTCTGGTGCCTGTCCTTGATGTTCCTGGAGTGATGGAAGCTTGCCTCCCATTATGTGCTCTGCCGACCGGCGACCGCATCACCCTATAGGTTTTTCTTTTCTCGGGCAGTACAGTCAGTTTCCATACCAGGCAGTAACACAGTATGACAGAATGCTTTCAATAGACCTGGTGTAGTGCAGCCTGAGGATGAACTCTGAACTTCTTCAGGTGACAAAACCAGTCGCTGCTGAGCCTTCTTTTGTCACATGAGTGGCGTGTGTGTCCCACTTGAGCTCCTCCTCGATACTCAGAGGAACTTGAACACGCTGACCGTTCCACTGCAGCTCCATTGATGAAGATGGCCGCATGCTCTTTCCTCAGCTTAGCTCCTGAAGTCCAAGATCAGCTCCTTGGTCTTGTTGACGTTGAGGGCGAGGCTGTTCTCCTGGCACCAGAGTGCCAGTGTACTGATCTCATCTAGGAAAACTCATCATTGCTGACAATCCGGCCTATCACTGGCATGTAATCAGCATACTTGAGGATGATGTTGGAGTCATGTAGGGCTGTGAAGTCATGCATGTAGAGGAGAGGGCTAATGGGCAGTGGGCATGCATCTCTGGGGTGCTCCAGTGTTGAGGGTCAGTGTGTCAGATGTGATACAGCCCATTCTCACCAGCTGACGCCGGTTCTACAAGAAGTAGTATCTAGTCGCACATGCTTAGGTGTAGCTCTAGCTCTTTCAGCTGTGTGTCAAGCCTTGCTGAAATAATGGTGTTAAAAGCCAAGCAATAATCCACGAACAACATGCATACGCTCTTATCCTTCAGCTTCTTAGTTCTTGTCGTCCATGTGCAAGAGCACGGTGTGAAGAGCCGTGGCAATTGCGTTGTCGGTGGATCTGTTATTTACAAATGTTCGAACTCCCTTTGGTTAACCTATCCTTAACCCTAACTCTAACCTCAGTAAAACTAACACTGGTGAATGCTAACCTGGTGAGTAGCTAACCTGCCGATGCTGGTGAATGCTAACCTGGTGAGTAGCTAACCTGCCGACGCTGGTGAATGCTAACCTGGTCAATTTTAACCTGTTCGGACCAACAGGAGTTCGAACCATGGGGCAGTCCCCAATATGGTATGGGCTATGAGGTCAATACAGTTGTATCACCCTAAATTCTAACCCAGGTCTCCTATGAAGGTACACTAAAGCCAAACATCTTAACTACTTTAAGAGGTTGGCTCTGGAGATTTAGGCTTTTGGTCTTCAGTCTCAAGTTTAGACTGTAGCTATAGGGTGAATATAAGATATAGACCCTATATGAGGCTACTACTCTGAAACACATTAAAAAGACTTCTGCATTTGTGATGTTAGCTCTGGTCAGAGCGTTAGCGAGGTCTGGACCAGAGCTAGTGTGATGCCTACTCTCATTTTTATTGTTACTGTTGTCCTGGCCAGCTCTGCCATGTAAAAGAGGAACGGGGCTTCCTGGTTAAAGAAAGGACAAATACAGGATATTCATGTGCAAATATGTAGGCTGTACCCGAATATACAGAATGTGCACACAATGAGATTAGGCAGTCAGGGAAATTTAAAACAAGCAAAAAGTAGTACAAATATTAGTAGAACTATTGAAAACGTTTCATACACAAGCAGATCTTATAGAAGTGTGCTTGTGTCGCTTTCTCCTCAGGCTTGCATTACTCAAGTGGGCATCAGAAATAATGTACAGGTGGACAACTGAATTTGAAATCCCCAAATACAAATATTCTAACATTGTTTAGTGGGAAAACTTCATGGCAGCCACTGCCAGTATAGGCCCATATTAATATTTGTAAGCTATACTAGGCCTATAGCATACTCTACTTTTTGTTTTACATTAATTCCATCCTTAATCATGTTTGCCTGGGTATAGCCTATAATCTAGCGAGCAACCTTTCAAATCATTCCTTTCAACATTTTTGTCAAATATTATTGTTTTCTTATATTATTCATTATATATTTGTGTAACTTTCTGCATTCATGCTTTGAATACAATAAAAAAGAATTGATAAAAAAAATTCTAATGTCAGTGTCTTCTACCAGTTAGTTACCTGCACCCTCTCCTCCTCATCCTCAACACCTGTCCCCAGAAGCGCGCCCCCGCCCCCTGCCCTGAGGCATGCGTGTGTGTTTGTTTGTCACACGCGCGCGCGCGCACGCGCGCCAACAGAAGATGCGATTGCGGAGGATAGCCGGAGGAGGAGAACGGGAGCGGAGGGAGGGAGGAGTGCCGACGAGGATCCATGAGAGAGAGAGAGTGAGAGAGAGACCTCCTGTGCTGCAATAGACGAAAAGCACCCGTCACCAGACCTCCATAAGAACACACACGGGCACATGTTACCGCAGAGCTGACGGTGCGACTGGAAGACGCATCTGCAGGTAAGCAGCAGCGCCCATTCGTTTTTCATGATCGCTTCCTGGGGGCCAACATAGTTGCATGTAGGGTGAAAGAAACAGGAGAGGACCATCTAGCATCATTTCACCGCACAACCAGCCCGACAGATCTGGGCTGGTTGTGCGGTGAAATGATGCTACAAGGTAAATCCAGCCCGGCCAGGACATCGGCAACGTCCTCTCTCTGCAGCCGCTAATCCGCAGTGTTCCACCGGCGTTCCCCTCTCTCTGCAGCGCATCTCTGGATGATGCTGCGGTCGAAGGGATTCTGCTGCTCTGCAGTGCGCAAATCACCAACTATAAGGGTCAAAAATGCTATGGATTTATTGACTTATTCTCTCGATATCTCGCATGTGGACATGTACAGAGCCCACGGTGATACTTGACACGAAATGTCATTGCAGAGGGCAGACGAACGAGCCATTTCCATGGCTGTCAAGTTTGGTTGTTTTGTTAGGCCGGGGGCTGCGGTCTGTGTGGTTATAGGGTGAGTCCAATCTGCTTCCCAGTAGTAAAAGTCCGACACTATAGACATGCCTGTTTATTTAGGCCAGCTAATCTGGTGGTCGTAACCACTAACCGGGCAACCAGAGATCTTTTCCCACCGTTTTATTTTCATCTCGAATCATGACAAGTCACCATGGGAGACAAGCTGTGTCTACAGCCGAGGCACTGATGGAGCACTTTGCCCGAGAAAGAACGTTTGTTTGTTTGCTGACTCCTTACATTATGTATGTATCTAAAAGTAAGCAAAGCCAGAGGCCTATGTTCTTGTCGAGAGATATGAGTAGATACAGGAGGATATCCTGGAGATAGGCCTCACATCAAGAGTAGCCTTGTAGGCCTGGCTGTCGATGCACCTGTCCTCTGGCTATGGAGGACATGCTCAGCTGATATGTTAGGCCTTATGTGGATGTGCTATCTAATACATGTTCACCATAATGACTTTGGGACACTGTTATGTTATTCGACTATATAGTGTCGATACTTAGCACTGGGTATATTGATCACTTTGCATTTGTATTGGTGAGTTGACATTTGTTAATAAGCAAAGCTAGTGTGCGAGAGCATGGTTGTGTCTGTGGCGGAACATGTGTCTCTACCTGAGCAGCAGGTCAGCTGCTAATGGTCTTACATAAGGATGATAACATCTGGATCTCTCCACAGTAGAGAGCTATCAAGTGTGCACGCACACAGTCACACACACACGCACGCTCGCACACACACACAGCTTACAAAGGCTGATGTTCAGTGGATGACATGATAAACACTGAGTACGGATCAATACCATTTCAATAGAGTTAATTGTAGTGTAATGAGATTTTCTCAGTAGTTCAGTGCAAGTACCTAAAGCTGGCAATGGATTTATACCCTATAATAAGCCTTTCCCTGCTATTAAGAATCTGTCATTTATACAATGAATGGCAGTAAATCACCTACATTGTACATTTATTTGGAATGTAGGTATGTGTTCTAGAATATGGATTCATTTAGTCATGCCGAAGACCAGCACATCACAGCTTTAGCCAGTCCATATGTTACCTGATGTAACTATTGCTTGTCTCTTTAAACAGGGTAAACTGCCTACATACTGTTTAGAAACTTGGTTGGATGGATTTTGGACAGGTTTTGTGGGCTAGGTTGTGGATGGCAAGTGTGTGTTTGTTATCATTGTGTAGGCCAATGTGTTGTGTATGCACCTATACGCACACACTCACGCAGACCAGTATCATGACCATTATTACTGATGTGAAGTAGTTCTTAATCCATACTTTCTCTGATGGTGGAACTTGAAGTAGGGAAACGTTTACTGAATGACATGACATGATGTTCAGTATTACAGTGTACAGTCTGGGTGGTAGCTTGCTAGATTGAGAGAGAGGAGATAACTTTTGCGCTAAGATGGCTTTCAGCCCAGACACTAGAATCATTTTCGTTTAATCTTTACTGGTATTCACACAGCATTTTAAAGCTACACTATGTGTAAACTTTTAGTGAATACCATTCTGTATAGTGAGTATGTTAATAGTTCTGAACATTTTGAGATCCCCTATAACACAACTAGGGTGGTTGTAATTGGTCCCCCTACTCTTCTGTTGAGAAATGTAGATCCAGTGGTACGGTCTGAGACTGCTATTATAATCCTGAGTAAGAAGTTGTGCTTCAATCAACTCAGTGGTAAAATTTTCAGAAATTGTGTTGGGGACCTAGATTCGATTCTCACCGTAGGACATGAAATTACACACAGTGCAACTTAAAATTGCACTGTGTGCAAAATATATAAACTTTATTTGTATAGCATCTTTTATGACATGAAATGCAGCTCAAAGTGCTTTACAGAGCGGAAATGAATGAAGTGCTTAACAGAAAAAGTACACATGATAAAGCACACATGATAAAGCAGAAAAGAAAAGTAAAAACATAAAACAACATTAAAACATTTAAAACATCAATAAGGACTCCATATTAAAACATGTGGACATGGATAATAACACTTGGATCTAAAAATCAGCTAAAAGCAAGAGTTAAGAAATATGTTTATATCCAGCACCTACTGTGGAAAGAAAAATGTTTTATCCACTATTGAATGGGCTCCATAGTCCAAAATGACATGGTGGCCATGTTTTGTGTGATGGGCGGGAAGATTGAGGGTGGGCTTGTATGAGCTGTCATCGGTACTTTTAACGGTCAATGGAGCAATGCACTAATACCTGTCTAATGGGAAGCATTTATACAATAGGAAGTGTCCGCTCACTCCACACAGACCTCTTTCAAGAATGCAACAGTCCTATATACAGAGGATGGGAGTGGGACACATAGTTACCTGTTGAGAAATTGGACCCACGGTGTCAGGTAACGTCGGTTGAGTGGCAAACGGAGGACTTCCTCTGATTAACGACAAGCAGGGAAGGAGAGAGGCGTGTGAACAACACTGTGGACAACACTTCATGTCAGGTTTCTGTATTACCTCAGGCATTAGATTATATATGACCCCTGTTTCATTGCACTGGCTAAATCTGCCTCCTGACCGAATGCACTGTTTTGATGTCCACATTCACACAGTGCATCTAGATTCAAAGGCTTGTAAGAAAACCTATAGTTTATTTGTTTATTTATCACATCCTATGTTTGGGCTTAAAAGGGGAATTTGTGTACATTTTAGGATTCACACTTCCTTATACTCATACTATTACAAGTTGAAATGGCTATTATTCTTGTATATGTTATTTTTTATTTGGCTTTTTTTCAGCACATTGAACATTTGACATTTCCTAACAAAATTGTGTTGCACTTGCTTTAACAATAACGGAGCTTTGAAAAACATTGTCAGTTGTAAATTGTGGACATTGGCATTTGGCTTCTTGCTCAAGATCTACTTATATAGACAAAGAAGTAAACATCACAAGACATTTGGACAGTACAACAGAGCTTCCAGTACACATTCTAAATAAATGAGATAAATAGATTAGACCATGTAAAATGTAAAACAGAAAATATCTAGAAAAAAGGTTATGATGTCAGATGATGTTAAAATGTTGGCAACTACATGGCCACAGTCACATAAATACTCTCAAATGCTCCCTTAGCAACGTATTACCACTGCAGGGAATACTTTGAACATTAACACGTTTAAAAAAAGAAGTGACAGATGTTTGAATGCATTGCATTGTAGTTCTTCTATTTGACCAGCAGATGACAATGTTGTAATACTCTATCCCTGGTGTTGGACGATTAATCATACTGGCTCGCTCAAGAGTGTTTTGTGAAGTTGGTGTGTTATTATGTTTGATAATGTTTCATGTGTCATAGGCTACACATTGTAATATTAGATAATATGTGTATCCAGTAACTCCAAAGTCCCCCCCCCCCCACACACACACACACACACAGGCACACTGCTAGCAGCCCATATGGCCCTGTTCCCATGGTCCACCCTGTTTCCCTGGCTGACAGTCAGTCAAAAGAAGCAGACAGTGGCAGTGGGTTGTAGCCAGACCAGGTGGATTGTGGGATGTACCAAGGAGGCTCACAGCGATAGATCAATTAAATCGGCATTAGGGAAACCTGCTGGCCCCACCACGATCACCTTGGCAATGCGTCTTTGAGAGTGCATTGCATATCGTCCTTGTCGGGTGGAAACCTTGTATGTCCAAAACCGTTTGTTTTGTATTTTATCATTTTAAAAATGATTTAAACTAGTGAAAACAGCCGATCTACAAACACACAATTCCTCGCACCGCGAGGCGTTGTGTGCTTGTAGATCGGCTGTTTTCACTAATTTTGTGCAACGGCCTTGTATGGTGAAACAGTGCTTTACTTTGTGAAAAAATTTACAAATTTGAAACTTGGAGATACAAGGTTTCTGCCCGATAGTGACGATGTGTTTGTGTGTGTGTGTGTGTGTGTGTGTGTGTGTGTGTGTGTGTGTGTGTGTGTGTGTGTGTGTGTGTGTGTGTGTGTGTGTGTGTGCTCACCTGGCATGGGATGTTGACACTCAGCCCACTTGGGTAACAGTTGGCTTTAATACTCTACTTGGCTTTGATAATGTAATCTGGACCACGTTTCAGACTTAGGCTGGCATAAGGAAGGGTGGTTTATGCAGACCAAGGGAGGTCTGCTTGGCATCATACAATGGTACAATGTTAGCTCTGCAGTGGTTCTCAACCTGTGTGCCAGGGGGGCCCCCACAGGATTTTGGGAGGGGGGTCCCATTTTGGGCGGTCCCTAGTTCAAATGTGATTATTTTGGGCGGTCCTTAATTCAAATGTGATTATTTTGGGCGGTCCCCAGTTCAAATGTGATTTTTTGGGTTGTCACAGCCTAAAAAGGTTGAGAAACACTGCCCTACATCATCACAGGTACAGTCATCCGTTCCTGTGGACATCTCTCCTCTCCTCTCTCCCCATCCCCTCCCCTCCCTTGTATCCTCTCAGATTACCCATCCTGCCAGTGGAGTCATATCTTGGAAGTGTCCATCGCTCTTTGTTTTCAACAGCTTCTATTTTTAAACACCCAAACAGAAGCCTTCTTCCCTGAGGGGAGGGAGGGAGTAAAAGACAACTGGACAGGGATAGTCAGACAAATGGATAAAATAAATACATTAAAGAATGGTAGCTGAAGGGGAAAAGGCACAGGGTGAGCATGGGGAAAGAGAGAGAGAGAGGGAGCAAAGAAGCAAGATATAGAGGGAGAGTGAAAGAATATGTATGGAGTGAAAGCCGAGGGCACAGTTAAGAACGCTGTCTGTCTGGCAGGGTGCCAGCCAGGCAGTAAAGGATGAGTGGGTGGATGGAGGGAGAGGAAGGCAGAGGTTGGGGTTAGTGAGAGAGAGAGAGAGAGAGAGAGAGAGAGAGGGGAAAGGAATGGATGATGGAGGAGGAGACAGGAGAGGCATGAACAGCGAGACAGATGGGAGTAGAGAAGGAGAGAGAGAGAGAGAGAGAGAGAGAGAGAGAGAGAGCATGGCTGAGTTTTGTCAGTACATCCACTTGGCCATTGGGGTTCTCTCCATGTGGAGCCATTGGCAGGGTTAGAATGTCATCCCTCCTTGCTAGTGGCTACTAATAGTAATTTCAGTCTTGCAGATGACATACAATGAGGAACCATTCTAGGTTCTTTCTGTTTTTGTCTTTTGTTTTTGTCTGCCCTCATTCTTTCTCTTCTCCCATCCATTGGTATATTACTCTATCCAAAGAACGTTAAGCTAATTGGGTTAAGTGGTACACAGTTATGTTTTAAGTTTTGAAGTGCTTCAAAGCTTGCTAGGAGGGGGAGGAGGGCATCTCTTTTTACCACATTGTTCTTTTATTTTCTGGTTCGTTCTATTTCCCATTTTTGTCTTGTTTTAGCTAGGCTAGTCCCTGCCACAGCTGGCCCGGATTCCATTTGCAATCGCTGTCCATGGTGCTGTAGCTGTTGCGTGTGAGAATCTGTCTTGTAGCACTGCGACATTAGGCCATGCATATGCATGATTGCATGGAGGGAATAACTTGATACACAGATTTTGTTGTTGTGAGTTGTGATAAGTAAAATAAAGAGTAGAAAAAACTGCATCATTTGTAAAAAAAAAAAAAAAAAAAAAAAGAATGATGATGAATTTATTGAATTATTGATCATTGATAATTGTTTTGTTCAATTAACTGTTGCACCGCTACTACTAAGTTCCTTAGTGGTAGTAGTACTCAGGCCCTTGAGATGTTCAGCATAAATAAGTCAGGAGAGGCTTATTGTGGGTATCAGCCGATACCTGTTACAATGCGCTAGACCCATTGGGAGATGGATTGCTGAGGTGAAGCACCAGACCTACCATCAGCCCCCAGTACTTACCGCACGACTTGCCCCACCCAAGCCGTGCAACTCATATGCTGAGTTGGCGAGTTAGCGGTGCCCGGAATCAAACCCATGACCTTGTGTTCCAAAGGCGAGAGCTCTACCGACCCGGACACAATGCCAGGTCGTGGTTCACCAGCGCTGGTGTAGCCAGTGTCCTTCTTCAACACAGTGACAGCATATGCAGTAACTGTGACAGCTGGTACACACTCTACACATCACAACCTCCCCCTCTTCATGCCCTGTGATGGCCTTCCCCAGCGCGTGTTTGAGAACAATAGAGGGTATGCGTGTGACATCATCATCATACCAGGAAGTTATGCAGGAACGCCTACTGAGTGGCAAAAAAGATACTTTCTGGCCTTGACAGCCCATACATCCACACAGAAAAGTCCTATCTGATTGCATTAATGATGTTAAACGATGTTAAACTCTCTTTTCCACTCCCTTTGCCACTCGATTGCCACTCGATTTTTCCATTCACTTTATGCATTCACATACCCTCTATAATGAAAAGGACGGAGAGTGTCACCCTGCAGTACGAGGATGTTGAAGGTGTCTTGTCCCCTCATCAGGCGAGTTGACATTGGCTGGCCTTCGCTTGCCTTCTACTGTACTCAAGTACGGTATGACCTGCTGATAGCTTGCATCTACGTATGCACTAGCTCAGGGGTCTTCAACATATTCAGGCTAAGGACCCCTTAGTTGAGAGAGAGATGAAGCAGGGACCCCCACAACCTTATCTTAGATTCCATATAGTTTCATTGTTTGACAACACGATCATCAGTATATTTTGGATTCATGTTAATGTGGGTTTTCAGATATTTAACCACTTGAACTGTCAATACTTAACTTGACCTTTCACTGTACTTAGTCTGCTCTTTTCCCCCTCCAAAGCTCTTTGCCAAAAATAGACGATCTACAAGCTCACAACGCCTCGCAGCGCAGACTTAAGAGCTTTGGCTGAGCTCCCCCTCCACTGTTTCTGTTGATTTTCAAAAGTTAGACCCACCCCCTCCTCCGTCTTGCATTGATTTCATTGGCTGGTAGGCCAAGGTACCATATCAAGTTAAGCGTCATATGACAACACCAGACCAAGAGAACCAGTCCGCTCAGAGAGTGGGCGGGTCTATGGGCTGGAGCCAGGCAACATTATATAGCCACATATTGTCTCTCTATCTAATTGCACTCATGGTACACATGCCTCTTATGTTTTGGAGTGTGCTTTGGCCGGCTGTTGGCCATTGCGAGGAAGCAGATGCTGTTGTTTGGCAGAGGAAATTAGTCTATTATAAAACCTAGTTCATCATTAACTGGGTCCATAGTTAACACTAATATGGCCACTTACATTTATCACCTGTTGTTAAACTAAGTGTAAAATAAGCACTTTGCTTCTGAAGAGTCAATAAAATGTAAAAACAAAGTAAGGTATAAAATGACAACATACATTATTTATTTTCTCTTTTGTTTTCCTTTCCTTTTTGTGACTCTAGTATCTTGAGTCGATAAAAGTGTCTGTTTAATATGAATTATGGGGCAGACTTGGTCATCAGATATTGTTGCACTTGTCCATGTGAGTGTGTGTGTGTGTGTGTGTGTGTGTGTGTGTGTGTGTGTGTGTGTGTGTGTGTGTGTGTGTGTGTGTGTGTGTGTGTGTGTGTGTGTGTATGTGTGTGTGTGTGTGTGTGTGTGTGTGTGTGTGTGTGTGTGTGTGTGTGTGTGTGTGTGCTAGCTAGTTGAGCTGTAAACAAACAGGAGGTAGCACATGTCTCACCCTCTGACAGGGTCTAAACCAGTGTTTCTCAAACTTTCAAATGTAAGGTCTCCCATTAACTCTGACAGTGTACAAATGGAACCAAATGGACCCATTAGGGTCCATTTGGTTCCATTTGCTTCCATTTGTACACTGTCAGAGTTACACACTTGTATGGGTCAATTTAGAAACCACTAAAGGAACGCAAAGAGTACCCCTGTTATCCACTTTGAGAACCACTGGTCTAAACCTGTCTCTCAGCCTAACTGGACTACGTTCCCACCATATTTCCAGGTGGGGTGTGGTCCTGAACACTTCAAACCTCACAACAATAGAGAGCCTTCCTCCCAGTTTCAGAAGCCCTGTGGGTATTCTCCCCTGTGTGTGTGTGTGTGTGCGCGCGTGTGCGTGTGCGTGTGCGTGTGTGCGTGCGTGCGCGCGTGTGCGTGTCCTCTGACTAGCTGATAGCAGCAGATTCGGATAACCCATCATGATCAATATAACTCACTGTCACTGGGCTGTCACCTAATATGATTGGTTTATAGAACAGTGACGTCACGACGTGACTCGCTCATCCCCAGGTTCCACGGAAGTAATTCTCTATGGAGAATAACATTGGGTCATCTTAAATTGTCTCATATAAGCATTGTGGTCCAAAAATAAACAAACGGTCTTTGCGATATTGTCGGCGAGGTGGCTCTGTATGGTTTATGATAGTCAGTCACTCATAAGTGATAAAGCCTGTTTCTAGCGAAAATGTAACTAATTCGGCGACAGTAACATTAGCGTTTTTTTCACCATCAGTTGATTCTTCATATCCATATGAGTCAAACCGCTGAGATCATTTGTTTATAATTGGAACACGGTTCTTATATGACGCAATATGAAAAAGGTCTATGGGAATTCAGAATGGGGGAAGAAAACCGCGAACCAGGTAGTATGTGTAAATTACGTCACACTTCACTACTCTATAGTCACCTTGGTGTTGTGGAAAGGGTGAAGTTGGTTTTATTACTAACTAGAAGCAGTGCTCTTCCGAGCACAGGTCTCCACCAGGCTGTGCATCCTGGTGGTGCTACTGTATAATAGGCCAATGTAAAAAGGGTGGCATATGTTCTTCACCTTAGATCTTTCATGGCAATCGGACGCTGCATGCATGATTTGAAGCATTGTGTTCCAAAAATGTGTTTTGCTAAAGTCTACCTGCTGGTGGCGCTATAACAGGCCAATGTGAAAAAGGTAGCATTTGTTCCTTGACTTAGTGGGAATATGTGTGGCAAATTTCACGGTAATCGCAAGCTGCGTTGATGATTTGAGGCATTTTGTTCAAAAACTGAGCAATCCTGCAAACTTTGGAAGCCAATATTAGCCAATCAGGATGGAATATGAAATATCAGACGGATCGTACTTGATCACATGACTATAGAGATACTGTGTACCGATTTGCATGATTTTTGGATAAAATCTCAAGGAATAATAGGAAAAATTGTGTTTTACTTAAATCGGCCTCCTGGTGGCGCTATAAAAGGCTGATGTGAAAAATGCAGGGAAAGGGTTTTTCCTTGGCCTCTAGGGAATGCGCTTACAAAGTTTGAAACTGATCGATGGAGTTATAGGTAAAACCTCAAATCGGCCTGTTATAGCGCCACCATGAGGCTGCTTTCAAAAATTTTAAGTGGCATTTCTTCTTCGATCTAGTGGGAACGTGTGTGCGCGATTTCATGATAATTGCACTTTGCGTTTGGGATTTGAGGCATTTTGTTCCAAACGGCTCAATCCTACAAACTTTGGAAGCCAATCTTAGCCAATCAGGATGGAATATGAAAAATCGGACAGATCCGTGTCGATCACATGACTGTCGAGATACTGCCTACCGATTTGTAGGATTTTTGGACAAAATCTGTAAGAGTAGTGCACAGAAATGTGTCTTGCGAACATCGGCCACTAGGTGGCGCTAGAAAAAGCCCATTTGAAAAATTTAGGGCAGAGGTTCTAGATTGGGATCCAGGGAATGTGTGTGCTCACTTTGGCAGCGACCGGGCCAACGGCGACTGAGATTAGCTGCACACAAACTGCGAGGACACACGGACGGACACACGGACGCACGGACGCACGGACACACGGATGGACGGAGGGGAAAACATACTCTCCCTCAGCCTTCGGCTGGTGGAGACAATAAACAGGCAAACACGCATGGACGCGCGCGGACACACACACACACACACACACACACACACACACATACACACACACACACACACACACACACACACACACACACACACACACACACACACACACACATACACACACACACACACACACACAGAAAGGACAATACATGTACCCAGTTATCCCCAATGCTAGTGGTAATTTACTTTGGTTACATTACAAATTGAGAGTACAGTGTATGTGTATGTGCCTTCATGTTAGCTATCCTCTCAGACTAAGCCATATACAGTATGTTTGTTTGTTAGTTACTACTATGAACTAAGGCTGTCAACTGAGCTCAGATTTTGGTCTTAAGAATTGTCAGATTCTTTTTAATTATCTGATGATTATTATTTTATTTTGCATAGAAAATTATGCACATATTAACACATTTAGTGCCATTTACTTTGAAGGGATGAAGAGCCCAGAGTGCCGGGACTTCCTCCCATAGACGGTCGCTCTTATTTTGAAAAGCCGGGATGAAAATGCGCTGATTTCTTTTCAACCTTAACCTGGATGTTGTTTAGAAAGCCAGTAACCACAGTAATGGCGATCGTCAGCAGAAAGCCATCATTGGAGTGCTATTTTGCCATGAAAAATGCCAGCCTTTATTATTATTTTACTAAACGTTATTAATAATTATTTCAAAATTTAAAGACAGGGTGCCGATATTTTTTTCCTCCCTACAACATGATCATCAGGTATTATGACTATACTTGGAGGAAGATTTTCTTCAAAAAAGCATACAGTGTTGCTGTATGGTAAAAAGTGGAGGGGATGATTTTATGATGTCATTAAAGTGGTGTATTTCAATTGGGCCTTTTGACTCAAAGAGGGAAAAAAGAGTGGACCAAGTACAGAGCCAACTCAGGTCAGCTGCAGACACACATGCACGCACACACATGCACACGCACTCACTCACTCACTCACTCACTCACTCACTCACTCACTCACTCACTCACTCACTCACTCTCTCTCTCACAAACACACACACACACACACACACACACACATACACCCACACAATGCAGCCATGAGAAAGACCGGTATAATGTCCTGCAAAAGTGAGCAGCAGTGAGTGCATTGTGTTTAAACGTGCGTATGTGGGCACGGCTGTGCGTACAGGGGTGTGTGTGTGGCTGACAGAGACAGGCGCGACAGGCTCTGGATCTACTGTAACAATGAGAGAGAGAGAGAGAGAAAAGAGAGACTGAGACTGTCACTGTGGTCAGTCACTACTGTATATGTACACATAATATACTGTTTTCACTCTGTCACGAATCCTTCCCTCTGACCCTCTCCCCTCACTTATGTACACATATCACACACACACACACACACACACACACACACACACACACACACACACACACACACACACACACACACACACACTGGAAGAAAGGCAGGCATGCACACACACCACACCACACCATCTCTCCCTCTCTCTCACTCTTCGCAGTCTGTCACTACCTACCCCCCCCCCCCCCCCCCCCCTTCCCTCCTTTCATCACCTCAGCAGATGGGCAATGGTGCTTCTCTCTCTCTCTCTCTCTCTCTCTCTCTCTCTCTCTCTCTCTCTCTCTCTCTCTCTCTCTCTCTCTCTCTCTCTCCCCCTCTCCCCCCCCCTCTCAGTGGGGTGTAGTGAGTGGAGGGTTGTCTTTTGATATCCCAACTGGCCCGGGGTCTCCCCAAGCCCGGGGGTAGAAGACTGCCCATTGTCTACATTGTTCCCTCCATGAAAGTGGGCCAAGAAAGACGGGGGTGGTGGTGGCGGGTTGTGAGGCAGAGAGGCAGAGTGTGTGTGTGAGAGGGAGAGAGAGAGAGAGTGGCAAATGAACAGGTCAATGATGGGGCAGGGCAATGGATTATATGAATGAATGAAAGATGGGGAGATGATGAAGTGATGGGTTCTGGTGGTAATTGGAAAGAGGGGGGAGTTGGAGAGAAATGAAGAGACGGCTGTGATTAGGAAGTACATATGAGAGGGGGAGGAGGCAATAATCAATGAGTTGACAACAAAACACATTCACCTACAACACATACAAATCCTCATTTAATTTATCGATTCCATAGGCCATAGGCCTCCGTCGGTCAGGGTTGACCATGGTTTGCACATCCTACGGGTCTGGTCTGGAACAGGCTCTCTTATGACTGAACAGCCCTATGCGGGAGTGGCAGTCTCGGTCACAGAGATCGCATATGTATGTAGTTGTTGGTCTGTCTGTGTTGTCATGCTGTTTTCTTCGGGTCCTCTTTTCTTCCGCTGCGTCTGACAGTTTCTTTTCCCCTGTCACGAGGTGTTGGTGTATGGTGTTTCTCCACCTTGTGCGGTCAGATGCAAGAGCTTCCCAGGACGTGATGTTGATGTCAAGGGCCTTCATGTCTCTCTTGCAGACATCTCTGTAGCGCAGGTGGGGACGACCTGTTGTTCTCTTCCCACGTGCCAGTTCTCCATAGAGGAGGTCTTTGGGGATGCGACCATCCTCCATGCGATGGACATGTCCCAGCCAGCGCAGCCTGCGCTGTCTGAGCTGTGTGTACATGCTGGGGAGGCCAGCACGTGTCAGAACATCAGTGTTGCACACTTTGTCTTGCCAGGATATGCCCAGGATGCGGCGGAGGCTTCTCAGATGGAATGAGTTGAGTCTTCTCTCTTGCCTGGCATAGGTCGTCCACGTCTCGCTGCCATACAGTAGCGTGCTGACTACGCAGGCGTTGTACACTGCCATCTTGGTATTAACTGTCAGCTTGGAGTTTTCCCACACTCGCTTGGTGAGGCGGGAGAGTGTTGTTGCTGCTATCCCAATCCTCTTGTTGATTTCAATGTCCAAGGTGAGGTCATCACTGATAGTTGACCCAAGGTAGGTGAACTGATGAACGGCCTCCAGCTGGTAGTTGTCGATGGTGATGACTGGTGGGGCCTCAGTATTTTGACCGAGGACATTTGTCTTTTTCAGGCTGATGGTCAGTCCAAAGTCTTTGCAGGCCTGGGAAAAGTGGTCCATCAGTTGCTGAAGTCCTTGCTGAGTGTGGGACACAACAGCTGCATCATCTGCGAAGAGCATGTCTCTTATTAGAGCTGTGCGAACTTTAGTCTTTGCTCTGAGTCGGGTGAGATTGAAAAGGCTGCCATCTGATCTGGTGTGGATGTAGACACCTTCTGTTGCATCACCAAAGGCATGCTTCAGGAGCAGAGCGAAAAGGATGCCAAAGAGTGTGGGAGCCAGGACACAGCCTTGTTTGACTCCGCTGTGTATGCCAAAGGGCTCGGAGGAGCTTCCGTTGAACTGCACTGTCCCCTTCATGTTGTTGTGGAAGGATTTGATCAGGCTGAGCAGTTTTGGTGGGCATCCTATCTTTGGAAGAATCTGAAAAAGCCCTTCCCTACTGACCAGATCGAAAGCCTTTGTTAGGTCAATAAAAGCAAGAAACAGAGGCATCTGTTGTTCTCTGCACTTCTCCTGAAGTTGGCGAAGGGAGAAGATCATGTCTGCTGTTGACCTACCAGCTCGGAAGCCACACTGTGACTCTGGATAGACACGTTCGGCAAGCTTCTGTAGGCGAGACAAGATAACTCTGGCGTAGACTTTTCCCACGATACTGAGGAGGGAGATGCCTCTGTAATTGTTACAGTCACTTCGCTCACCCTTGTTCTTATACAGGGTGATGATCTTTGCATCTCTCATATCCTGTGGTACACCTCCTTCTTTCCAGCACTGACACAGGACCTCATACAGTGGAGGCAGTAGGGTGGTCTTACAGCGTTTTATCAGGTCCGGCGGGATGGCGTCGCTGCCTGGAGCCTTCCCTGCGGCCAAGCTGTCTATGGCCTTGCTGAGATCCTCTAGGGTTGGTTCTGCATCTAGCTCCTCCATAGTTGGTAGGGATGCAATGCTGTCGAGGGCAGAGGGAGACACCGTTGTTGTTCTCGAGTAGAGATCGGAGTAGTGTTCCACCCATCTCTCCATCTGCTTGCCCTCGTCTGTCAGTATCTCTCCTGTGGAGGATTTGAGGGGAGCTGTCTTGCATTGGGTTGGTCCAAGAGCTTTTTTGATGCCATCATACATCCCTCTGATGTTGCCTGACAAGGCAGCTGCTTGGATGTCTTCACTGAGCTCTGTCCAGTACTCATTTGCACAGCGTCTGGACATCTGCTGGACCTTACTCCTTGCAGCCTTGAGAGACAGCAGGTTCTTCTCGCTTGGCGACCGCTTATATTCCGTAAGGGCGGTGCGCTTGGCTGAAATGACTGGAGTCATCTCAGACGACTTGGTCTCAAACCAGTCATTGGTCTTTGAGGTCATCTTCCCAAAGGTGGCCAAGGCTGTACGGTGTATGATGTCCCGCAGAGATTCACACTAGAGTTACACTAACATACCCAGAGATAAATTAACGTGCATGATATTACTGATAAAGGCCTTTACATATCGAGGGTGTGATGAATAAACAATACCTAATTGAAATACTTATCAGTGAATACATTAAGGTTCGAGGTTTCTTACATCTTGTGTACAGGTACACAGTATTTTCCCCCAAACTAAGTATAGTTGATGTCTTATTCATACATGTAAAAAAGCAAATGATTTGCACAATGTGTGTGTGTGTGTGTGTGTGTGTGTGTGTGTGTGTGTGTGTGTGTGCGTGTGCGTGTGCGTGTGCGTGTGCGCCTTTATGTCTCTCAGAAGGAAAAAAAAGCCTTCTTAAAAGATGTGTTTTGTGTGGTGTGCTGCTTTGAATGTTATTCAGCCTGCCCACCATAGTCTGAACATGACATCATTTTTGTCTCCACCAGCCGAAGGCTTGGGGGAGAGTATGTTTTCCCCTTCGTCCGTCCGTGTGTGCGTCCGTGCGTCCGTGCGTCCGTCCGTGCGTCCTCGCAGTTTGTGTGCAGCTAATCTCAGTCGCCGTTGGCCCGGTCGCTGCCAAAGTGAGCACACACATTCCCAGGATGCCAATCTAGAACCTCTGCCCTAAATTTTTCAAATGGGCCTTTTCTAGCGCCACCTAGTGGCCGATGTTCGCAAAACACATTTCTGTGCACTACTCTTACAGATTTTGTCCAAAAATCCTACAAATCGGTAGGCAGTATCTCGACAGTCATGTGATCGACACAGATCTGTCCGATTTTGCATATTCCTTCCTGATTGGCTAAAATTGGCTTCCAAAGTTTGTAGGATTGAGACGTTTTGAACAAAATGCCTCAAATCCCAAACGCAAAGTGCAATTATCATGAAATCGCGCACACACGTTCCCACTAGGCCGAGGAAGAAATGCCACTTAATTTTTTTTAAATCAGCCTCATGGTGGCGCTATAACAGGCCGATTTGTGGTTTTACCTATAATCGATCAGTTTCAAACTTTGTAAGCGCACTCCCTAGAGGCTAAGGATAAACCTTTGCCCTGCATTTTTCACATCAGCCTTTTAGAGCGCCACCTTTGGGCAGACTTATGTAAAACACATTTTTGGATATTACTCCTTGAGATTTTATCCAAAAATCACGCAAATCGGTACACAGTATCTCTATAGTCATGTGATCAAGTCCGATCCATCTGATATTTCATATTCCATCCTGATTGGCTAATATTAGCTTCCAAAGTTTGCAGGATTGCTCCGTTTTTGAACAAAATGCTTCAAATCATCAACGCAGCTTGCGATTACCGTGACATTTTTGCCACACATATTCCCACTACGTCAAGGAACAAATGCTACCTTTTTTCACATTGGCCTGTTATAGCGCCACCAGCAGGTAGAGTTTAGCAAAACACATTTTTGGAACACAATGCTTCAAATCATGCATGCAGCGTCCAATTTCCATGAAAGATCTATGGTGAAGAACACATGCCACCCTTTTTACATTGGCCTATTATACAGTAGCACCACCGGGACACACGGCCTGGTGGAGACCTGTGCTCGGAAGAGCACTGCTTCTAGTTTGATTTGTCTTAACAGCCCTCTGCATTCTAACCACACACCCTGTGCACATTTGAGTCTGAGCTTGAAAAAGGCCTATTTAGAATTTCTCTCCAGGGAAAGAAACACACATTACTCATAGATTTATTCATCTTAAACTGCACTTCAGTCAACATCACCATTAAATCCATCACTGAACTCAAATGACTCAAATACATGACATAATAATAAGTAAATAAAAATAAATATGCATGACAAACCGTAAAACACATAAATAATACTAGAAGCAGTGCTCTTCCGAGCACAGGTCTCCACCAGGCCACACAAATCGGCCTGTTATAGCGCCACCATGAGGCTGATTTGAAAAATGTGGGGCAGAGGTTCTGATTTGGTATCCAGGGAGTGTGTGTGCTCAGTTTGGCAGCGATCGGGCCAACGGCGCCGGAGATTAGCTGGTAACAACCAGGCCACACAAATCGGCCTGTTATAGCGCCACCATGAGGCTGATTTGAAAAATGTGGGCAGAGGTTCTAGATTGCCATCCAGGGAGTGTGTGTGCTCACTTTGGCAGCGTCCGGGCCAACGGCGACTGAGATTAGGTGCTCACAAACTGCGAGGACGCACGCACGGACGGACGGACGCACGGACGGACGGACGGACACACGGACGGACGGAGGGGAAAACATACTCTCCCTCAGCCTTCGGCTGGTGGAGACAATAAAGTACATGCTGGCTGCACATTATACTAGGAGGACAATTTTTTTCAGAAAGTTTTTTATGTGGCCACTCCCATCTATTCATTAAGTATACCTGGTTTTCACCTTAGCACCACCCACCTGAATTTAGCCACGGGAGCGTGTCGCTGTTACTACATGTCATCTTTTCGACACCCGACTCTAACCCTCACCCTAACCTTAACCTCCGTGGAGTGAGTCGTTAAACCTCCGGTCGAAATGATGGTCGTTCGAAAGAGCGCGATTTCCCCGTTAGCCACGCCCACAGCTGTCATCATATCATAATAAGGGGCGGGGATGATTTTAGTGTGTCTCTAAAGCGGTGTATTTCTATTGGGCCTTTTGACTCAGAGGCTTTCAGCATTCAGGAAGAAACCAAAAATACACAGGGAAGACATGTTTGCATATTTTAACCACACCTGGGGGTTTATTAGTGTAATGTTAACTCCAATGTCAACAAAACAGAAAAAGTACAAAACTATGGCACCAAATCTTAAATTCTTTCTTCTCATTATACTTTTTCCATCAAAAACGGAACCTCTGGCATCACTGCCAGCACACCTGAGCCTGGCCGGGTACGGGCTGTACCTGGCCGGGCTCCGTGACTACCGTAGCCTGGCCACCAGGCGCTCACTTGTTGTGCCCTACATCTGGCTCCAGACCAGGAAGACGGACTACTTTCTTGTTATATCATCGGGGCTTCTAGAACTTCTTTGTCTGGCCCCTCCCCCTACACCAATTTGCCACAGGAGACTCTACAACAGGTTCATTGGGTCACACAATGATAAACCATGATAAAGTTAATGGTTCTTCAGAGAGACAGTGTAAGAAGCTTAATCACCCAGGAAAGACTCTTTTACATGGAGAGAAACTAATGTCAAAGCTACACTCTGATTTTCATACTACCCCAGATTTGAATCCGGTCCCTGGTTGGAGTGCTGGAATTCTTTTTACCACTGAGGGAGAAATTGAATTTTGACACCTTCAGTTAAGATCCGTCCCTCCGAAGCTTCTGATTGGCTGAACAGGAGGTAGGGAGCGCTCCGTTGTATCCACTTGGACCGCTCGGAGGTGCCGAAAGTCGGGGTGCGAGGCATTGTGTGCTTGTAGATCTGCTGTTTTCACTAGTTTAGTTCTTTTTTTAGATGATAAAAACAAACGGTTTTGGACATACAAGGTTTCCACCCGACAATAAAGATATGTACATTTATAACCAATTTATATTCATACTTTACCATACTGGTCAAAACTCAAAATATAATTTTACTCCCAAAACACTTTAAAGGACCACCTTACCTCTGGGACAACCAGATCTTATGTTATTGTTGTTTGGGACATGATCAACACAATCCTGAGTTATTTTTTGTGTTCAATCTGTGTTTTTAGATATTTTAGTATTTCAGCATGCAACAACTGGTCATATGATAACAACTGGTCATATGATATGACAGGGTCATATGATATGACCAGTTGTTGCATGCTGAAATACTAAAATATCTAAAAACACAGATTGAACACAAAAAATAACTCAGGATTGTGTTGATCGTGTCCCAAACAACAATAAAATAAGATCTGATTGTCCCAGAGGTGAGGTGGTCCTTTAAGTGGTTCGGGCATCTATTTCTAGGATGGATGGCTCCTGGGTATGTCTCTAGGTTGGTCTTCAGTGCATATTCAGCTGGGAGGAGGCCACAGAGCAGACCATGGACCATGCTGGCCTTGGAACGCCCCATTTAAAAAGTGTGAATCCCCAACCCACCAGGATTCAGTTAGGTTTTGTAAAGGAGCACTTGTTTTCATTGGAGATGATGGAGGCCGCCGTCTCAGGCGACCATGAACTACGTGAGACACCGCTGAGTGAGTGGTAGCGAGCAAGCCGCCGTGTCGAGCGTTGCGACGGTCGAATAAGTCAACTCAGCGCCATTAACGAGTTATGTGCCGTTATGGACAAAAGAGTAAATCTTAGTCCCCCCGACTTTCGGCACCTCCGCGCGGTCCAAGTGGATACAACGGAGTGCTACCCTACCTCCGGTTCAGCCAATCAGAAGCTTCAGAGGGGCGGATCTTTTTTTATTTATTTTTTTCTTAACTGAAGCCTGGAGGGTATTAGATACACGCATTTAAAAGTTCACGGCTATTGTGGCTAATTCTATTCTATTCTATTCTGTTCTATTCTATTCATCTGATCGTTGGATTGATAATGTGTCAGTCAATCTGATTAGTGCTAATGTGTTACTAAACGTCTGTGTGTGCGTGCGTGTGTGTTTGTGTGTGCGCGTGTGTGTCCCTCAAGGGGTCAGGTTGTCGTCATGTAGTCATTGTGTATTCATAAGGCGATGCCAGTAGCACAGGGAGTGTATCAGTACTCTGAGTGACAGATGCTCTGTATGGCCTCAGGCTGGAGTTGTCAGGGATAGCACTGTTAGCATCTGTGCTAATGCACTCTGATGACTGTCCATGGGAACCAAGTGCTTAGTGTCTGGGTTACACATGCATTGTATACACGCACAGGATGCACACACACACACACACACACATACACACACGCACACACACAAACACAAACAGATAAACACTGTTCGTTATGCTCAATTTACATACACAGTGTTGAAGGTGCTAAAGCTCACACTTATTGTGCAAAATATTAGAAGCAATTTGCGACTCTTGAGTTGCCATCCATCAGCTTTCCCTTCGTCCACTTATTTTCAATAAAGATAGAGAGACAAATATAAGGAGAGGAAAGAAGAGAGGTTGAAGGAAGAACATGAGACCTGGTTAAAAGCAGGGGACAGTCGAAGACAAATATTGTGTGCGTGACTGCGTGCGTGCGTGCGTGCGTGCGTGTATGTATGGAGGGGTGGAGATGAATGGAGAGATAGGGTTGAAAGGGCAGATGAGTTTTGCAGAGGTCTTCTGCTCCTGACTCACCAATTATCCCCCTTGGACCTTGTTATCTCTCCACGCACTTAATTAGGCCTCTTCGACCCAGTGCCTAAGCTGATAGGACAGGCCCCGGCCCCGGTCACAGCAAGTGGCCAATCAGCTTGAAGGTCGTGCACCCTAGAAAGATGGGTACCCAGAATTCTCCACGGTTGAGTGACGGCAGTGATTTTAGTGCTTGGATGACTTGAAGTACACTGATAGACATTTATGTGTGTGTGTGCGACTGTGTGTGCAATGCGTGAGTGTCTATCTTCATTTCTTCTTTCTTTCTTTCTTTCTTTCTTTCTTTCTTTCTTTCTTTCTTTCTTTCTTTTTTTTTCTTTCTTTCTTTCTACCTTCCTTCCCTCAATGCCTTCTCAGACGTACTCGGATCCTCTGATTTACAGTGTGAGTGATTGTAGTTGCTCAGCAGGGTGTAGCAAGGTAACTAACTGGTGATGGCAGCTTCACTGTGGTTAATCCTGCTAAAGTTCATGTCTATAACGCAGAAGGTCACTGCCTCTGGAAGGTCACTGCCTCGGAATCAGGGAAGGCTCCCAGTGAATCTATGTTTATGTGTGTGTGTGTGTGTGTGTGTGTGTGTGTGTGTGTGTGTGTGTGTGTGTGTGTGTGCGTGCGTGCGTGCGTGCGTGCGTGCGTGCTTGCGTGCGTGCGTGCGTGTGTGTGGAATAAATGTTATGTTTGGTCAAGGTTGTACGCCAGCACAACATATTGTTGAAACCTTGCAAAGCCTTACAATGCAGCCAAGAACTTCTGAAAGTAAAGGACATTTTTAAGTGCATTATAATTCATGGAGCAGTTTGCTGGTTAGTCGTGGCAGGATTCCAGGATCTCAGAATTTTCGGCCATACATGCAGTACCCGGAATATTGGGAAAGCTGCTACGGAATCACACAACATTGTTAGAATTTGTAAATATGTAAATACATTTGAAAAATGGTGATGTTTTAAAACTCCAAACAGTCCCCAAAAAGCTAAGAATGTAATGAATTAAAAATGAAATGTAACGATTTTTCCAAGAAGAATCTAAGAAATTCCCCAGATTAGAATAAACATTTTTTCGCGCCACGTTGTGAGCTTGTAGATCTGCTATTTTCACTAGTTTTGGTCTTGAGCTAAAAGGTTTGGGAACCACTGGTCTATAGTGTCGATCTGCTTCATGTTGGGCCAAACCAGGCCTAGCCTGTGATATTAGGACAATACACAGTACCATGGCTTGTCATGAGTTTTTGCTTAAATATGCAATAAACAGCCATATATACTTAATGATAACATTTAAAGACTTGTCAGGACTGAATGGGAAAAATGTTCATGAAACTTGGAGTCAATGATCACAGTAGCCTGCCCTGAAGAAATTCGCTTTTTGATTGAAAAAGTCAAGGTCGAAATTGAGAACTGATGGGCAGATTTTCATCAAATTTGTTGAATGATCAGTAGGCTGCCCTCAAGAGACGATTAACTTTTGGGTTGAAAAGGTCTAAAATCAAATTCAAAAGTTTACAAAAACAGATGGGCATATTTTCATCAAACCCAGTGAGATTGATCAATAGGCTGATGCTTAACTTTAGTTTGAAAAGGATAAGGTAACAATTAAAGGCAAGGTCACAATTACATAATATAAGTCAGATCTCAGGTAGAAATGACTTATCTGTATAGTTAATCCAGTAATATCTTCCCTCTTTCAAGTGGAAAACAGCATAGAAAAAACACTGAAATCATATAATGTGACATTCCTCCAGTACAAATACATGTTTCAAATAATGTGACTGTAAATGGAAATTGCTTTGAAATAGAAAAGAGGAGAAATCACATCAGCCACCCAATGAGAAAGAGTTATTACAGTACTAGAAATATAAAATGATACTAGAAATGGTTTAATTCCTTGATTTAAAACCTATTTAAAAAACCCAAATGTGCTATCAATGATTCGATTAATAAAAAAAGTAATCGATAGAATAATCGCTAAGAAAATAATCCATTGCTGCAGCCCTGCAACAGAATCGTTTGTGTAACCCTGATGTGCAATTGTGCAGTTATCACAAGTCAATACCAGTGAATGGTAGGGTAACTGTAATGCATTTGTACAGTGCTTATACAAGTCAGTGGAGCATGGCAGGTCAGAAGGGAACGCAGCAGATTAGAGAGGAGTCAAGGACATTAAAGTATATACAATCACATCAGTTTCTGACCTTCAACACACACACACACACACACACACACACACACACACACACACACACACACACACACACACACACAGCAGGCTGGTCTTAATAGAGCGATCCTTCACCTCATGCCATTTGGAAGAACAGATTTATAATCATTCTCCTACACATGATGGGATTACACGTGTCGCCTGTTGGTTAGCGGTGTGCAAGTAAAGGGAAGCAACATTTATTGCTAAATAAACTGTCCTTCATTTCACCAAATAGCCCTTGTAATACACCGTCTGGATGTCATCTTGGATGAGATTCAAATCGGAGT
The DNA here is from genome assembly GCF_963921795.1 of Nannobrachium achirus. NCBI lineage: Eukaryota > Metazoa > Chordata > Actinopteri > Myctophiformes > Myctophidae > Nannobrachium > Nannobrachium achirus. The sequence goes on along the minus strand of NC_137815.1, from coordinate 59,187,954 downwards.
ATAGCCCTGTAATTAAAAGCAGATGTGTTTAGAGGAATGTGAGCTATGGGAATCAAAGATTTTTTCATTTCACCACTTCTTTCAAGTGTCCTAATTTTTATTCTCACATACAGATTACCTACTCACGCATGAGACAGAATCTGAGATTAGAGGGTAGCACGGGTCCAAAAAATGGGAGCCGAGCCGGAATGGGATCGAGGAGATTTGGACCGAACCGAATAGGCCAGGCCCGAAATGGCACCGAAAGTGATTGGATCCGATCCGATCCGAACCGGGATCCAAATTTTCAACTTAAGCAGCAGTGCAGGCAGATTGGCTGCACTGCGCGACTCATTCAATATGCGAGAACAGACGATAATATGGATTTGCGAGCGTTACAATGCATGTCTCATTAAAAACAATATATATATATATTTTTATAGCTGAATGGTAAATACACAGTCTATTTTTTAAAGCTCGGGTCCTCTCGGATCCTTACGGGTAAATGCATTTTGGAATGCAACGAACGGACCCGTGGCAATTAGACCCTACCCTACCCTGACCCGAGGGACAAGTCAATATTTTAGACCCGAACCGGCTCGGTTCTCGGTTCGGGTCTCGGGTAATCGGGTCCTTGAAGACCCGTGCTACCCTCTATCTGAGATCACAAACCCACCAGAGCAAAGCATAATACACACAGTTATTGACAGCTAAAGGCCATTGACAGACCAGTAATGACAGCTAAACGACCGCCTGAAATGCACTGTGGGTATGAGCGAGCATGAGAGTTAGCTTGTAGCGATTAAGAATGAACGTGAAGTGACAGACCTGCATTTGTGGGAGTATGAATGAATTAAGTTGTTAGCGAATTAAAGGGGGGGGGGGGGGGGGGGGGTTGCATATAGAGCAATGTAAAACATCCTGACTTCCGCGTCTAGAAGAACTGTCGCAGGCTTAATCTTTCTATGCTTTCCACATTGATGTCCAACAGTTAAGTCCTGGGTTTAGGCCACAGACTTTCATTCCGGTTTGGCATCAGCACAAGTTAAGATGCAATCTACGGTAGATTAGAAGTGGGATTAGCTTAATCAGGTGTGGCAAAGCCGGCAGTATAGCATGTATATGATTATATGATGACCATAATCCTGTGTCTGACCTGCTGTGTGTGTGTGTGTGTATTTTGTGTATGTGTGCACGTGTGTCCTTGCTGGTTGATTTAACATGTGTGACTACTGACTATATATATAACCCAGCCCAGGGGTCCCCGACACTGCACACAGTACATGTAGGTCACACACACACACACACACACACACACACACACACACACACACACACACACACACACACACACACACACACACACACACACACACACACACACAGATCAGCGGGCAGCCATGGATGCATCAACAGTCGTGCTGTCCTATGTCTGTGTGTCTCTGTCTCTTCCTGTCTCTGTCCTTGGCTCTGCTGTTCTGGCCAAGTGAACCCAGACGACTCCTGCCTGCTCTCTCCTGATGTCTCTCTCTAGACCACGTCTGTTCATGGCCATCTCCCTCTTCAGTTCGCTGTACACGTCCCGGTCTACATCTTTTCCCTCTCCCCTTATCAGATTTAGTGTTTGGTGGAGTACATTGATGTGGTCTGTTTATATTTGTGTGTGTGTGTGTGTGTGTGCGCTCGTGCGTGCATATCGTCACTCGTCGGGCAGTAACCTTGTATCTCAAAGTTTTTTCGCAAAGTAAAACCCTGCTTCATTATACAAGGCCGTCGCACAAAAGTAGTGAAAACAGCAGATCTACAAGCAGACAACGCCTCGCGGTGCGAGGCGTTGTGTGCTTGTAGAGCGGCTGTTTTCACTAGTTTATCATTTTTAAAATGTTAAATACATGCAAGGTTTCCACCCGACAACAACGATATGCGGGTGTGAGAGTGAGGGAAGAGAGAGAATGTGCGTGCTTGTGTGCATGCATGTGTTTGTGCGCCTGTGTGGATGCAGTTCAGTTGTCTATGTAATTAGTAGTGGTAACCCTATCTTGCCTGGAGGCCATGTGTAGATGTAGAGTAGACAGACCCTGGCCTCAAATCTAATCCCGGTGGAACAAGCCTAGGGTTCAGGGTTCACAGTTCAGCACATATGGCTCTGTCTACAACCAACTCACTCTTAAAGCAGTTATTGTTTTTGTTGTCTTTCCTTTTCACCGTTCTAACTATCTGTACATCCTGGATAGATAGATAGATAGATAGATAGATAGATAGATAGATAGTTAGATAGATAGATAGATAGACAAGTCTATAATACACAGATCTCTCCAAAATGCTATAGCCTACATCTGTTTTGTAAAAGAAAAAAATATACACAAAATGAATGTATTCAAAGGCTCAAATTGAAGTCCTGCTGTTGTTTGAAGTACTTTAAGATTCCGTTTTTCTAAGGCTTTGTGTCGTCGGTACAGTAACTAACTCATTCCCCTCTCTCTCTCTCTAATGACTCTAGTTTCTCACTCATCACTCTTAGGTTAATTAAGACTTAATGAATAGAGAAGGGAGGGACAACATGCATGTTATTTTGTAAAAGACAGATAGGAGATGTGTGTGGGGGGGGGGGGGGGGGGGGGGTGGGATTGTCTCTAGTCTAATTGGTAAAGGGATGTGTGAAGGTACTGGCACAAGTGTTCTATTCTGTGCAATAACAAGCTTGGCTGCAGGTGTTTCTCAGAAGGGGCGCATGTGTGTGTGTGTGTGTGTGTGTGTGTGTGTGTGTGTGTGTGTGTGTGTGTGTGTGTGTGTGTATAATCCAATTCCACTCTCCCCTGATGTCTTTATAAACAGCACACACACCGAGTTGCCCCCCGTGGCTGTCAGTTCCTTGCACAGAAAACGTGCGTCTGTTACCTTGCAAGGCAAATGTATTATGTGTACTAGTTTGAGTTGACAAGTGTTGATTTGAGATGTGTTTCTTAACTTTGACGTAATGATGAAAATCACACCCAGTGTGAAGT